>NW_015164703.1:483609-489970 GCF_001447785.1 Gekko japonicus
CCGTACCTCACCCGGGGGAACTGCGTTCCCCCCGCGTTCCCCCCCGAAATGACCTCTGACTGAGACTAGACTATTGTACTGCACCATATATAGGTCTCCTCTCAAAATCAACTCAGAAACTCCAGTTGGTGCAGAACGCTGCGGCTCAGCTCTTATTGGGAGCTAGATGGAGCAAGCACATTACTCCCATTTTGCAGTCACTTCATTGCCTACCCATCAGTAGGTGTTTTGTTTGTTTTGGGTTTTTTGCTGTCAAGTCACATCTGACTTATGGCGACCCCTTATGGGTTTTTCAAGGCAAGAGACATTCAGAGGTGGTTTGCCATTGCCTGCCTCTGCATAGTGATCCTGGTATTCCTTGGTGGTCTCCCATCCAAATACTAACCTGTTTGGCTTCCAATACAGGTAAAGTATTCAGATCCAGGATTTTTGGAAATCTCAATTTTTTTCAGGTCCAGTATACCTGAACCGAGAAATACAGAGGGAAAAAGCAGCAGCATCAAATCTGCAAGACACAGCTGAGAGGCAGCTCAGCTGGGGCTCTTTTGCTTTAAACTGGCCTGCCCAAAAGAGCCCGCAAAGCAACTGATCCCATGGGGAGAGTACGCAGATGGAGAGTGATTTCAGCAAAGCATACTTTATTCGATCAGGAACAAGACAGCTTTGGCCGGCTCGCAGGCCGGCTTATATTCCCTGAGAAACCGCCACCCAAAACACCCCCCCCCACTTCCCAATAGGTTATTTACAGTGGCCGAGAGTCCCATTGGCTTCTCGGCCAGGAACCTAGCCCCCTGATTGGAGCGGGCTAGGATCCGCATAGTCCATTGTCTCTTGGAGCGAAGCTCAACGTTTGTCTCTGGACTTGTCAGGACTGTTTGTCTCTGGACTTGTCTGGACTTGTCAGGACTGGATACATTACACCCCTCCCCCCCTTGGTCCGCAATGCACCCACAGACAAAGTCCTTCAGGTAGGCTGGTAACTTCCTGGTGCGGGTAGAGCGGCGAGTTCTCCCCGTGGGATCAGCTGCTTTGCGGGCTCTTTTGGGCAGTGCAGTTTAAATCAGACTGCCCAAGAGAGCCTCAGATGTTTTGCAGGCTCTTTTGGGCAGCCCGGTTAAGCCAGACCGCACAAGAAAGGCCCAGCTGAACTGTGGGGAGAGTTCTCCCCAGGGAATCAGCTGCTCTGCAGACTCTTCGAGGCAGCTCAGTTTAAGCTGCACTGCCCAGGAGAGCCCTGGCTGAGCCATGTTAATACTTCAGCTTTGCTTCAGTTCTTTGTTTTAGATTTCTGGTTGGTTTAAGATTTCTACAATCCTAATCCTACTGCATTGGCCCAGCCTCTTGATTGCATTGATTCACTCTGTGAAATCTGCCTAGAGTCCCAATGAGAAAGGTGGACTATAAATAGCATGAATTGATTAATATAGTTCAGGGCAGGTCTTGAGACCAAAAAGAAGTGTTGTTGTACTTCAGGCAATTTCAGGCTGTGACACAAAGAAACCAGAAGGGATTTAAGCCGATTCAGTTGCATGAGATAAGCCTAGTTACTATAGTTTAAATGACTGTCGATTGGTCTGTAAAATATAAGTATTAAGAACACTCAGACGATTGGTAGGACTGTTGGATTAATTTATCGGCATGCTTAGTGAGAAATCAGGCAAGAGAATGCCATCTCAATACCAGCTGGTGACATTGATATATGGAGATGTTGTACAAGAACATGCTTTTTCAGTTGAAGAATATTTGCAGTGAAACGCATCACATTGTAACACAAAACCCACATTAACTCTTGTAGGCAAGATCCACTGTCAGCAGCAGCCAGGAATCTATTCTCTTGCTAGCAAAACTCTCCTGCAAAACTCATGTGTAGTTTGCGTAGTGACACTTTATCACTTCTGTAGTGTATTTTATCAGGCATATTATGGAATTCATTCACGTCTGTGATGTGTTTAGGAGGTTAGGTGCTAGCAAAAGTCAATGGTCATAGAGAGGATATTTGTTTCAAGAGTTACTCTTTAGTGGTAAGGTGCATGGAAGCATCCCTTTTAGTCCTGTATAGGCTGTGATTGTACACACAATTAGACCCGACATAGGCGCAAATGTCGGGCGGATTTAAAGGGCGCAATCAGACAACAATGTCTGGGAAGCACCCTGCAGCCGTCGGCAACCCATTCTGCTCTGCCGCAGAAGTGGAGTTAAAAGACACCAGGGAAAATCTGGTAGTAAATGGGTTGCGACGGGCCACGGATGGACTTTCCCATGTCTGATCGCTCCAGCGTGCTCTCGTGCCGTCGGGATGGTCTGATCAGTCCATCCCAACTCCATGCCATTGTTTTTTCCTCCCTTAGCAGTTATGTGCATCATCACAAACTCCATAGGGAGCTCTCAGTGCAGAGGTTTGGTCAATCAATTCCTCGTTTAAGTGCATGGGAAACAAAAGGCACAAAAAACCGACTCACCCGCAGTTGCATCTGATCACACACTGACGGGCTGTGCCCGCAGCATCAAAGAGAGGTGTGATTGCACAACTGCCTTGCTCCCCCACTGTTTTATCTGATGCGTGTGACCACACCCATAGCTCATCATAATACAGATGGAAGTGGCAGTGGGGACATGCATGAGAGGAAAAGGAGTTGTTTGCCTGGTTCTGTGGAGTGCAACAAATTCACCAGTTTGCTTCTGTGCACAGCATAGGTGATCAATCAAGCCACAAACTGCTGGCAAGTACCACAAAGAAACCTGTGCTAAGTGTATTGAGGTCACAGCATCCCAAGCTATTAAGATTTCTACAGAGGCTTGGGAGAATGTGTTCTATTGCCTAGGAAAAAACACAATAGGTGACCCATGCAATGAATGAGCGGTACCTAAAGGGACTGGCTAGCACAGGTGGTTCAGAGCAATTGGCAAAAAGTCTTGCAGAGTCCAAGACATCTCAGTAGTTCTAAATTTCAGAGAGCAGGAGATGGGCTAGAGTTTCGTAGAGCTCCTCAAAAGATTCTGCATACCACTTCTTAAGTCGACAACTGCATAATACTAACAAATACGAGAGCTCTGAGTTAGTCTGTAAGCACAGAGGTACTTATGTGTAAGTATAGCTGTAAAGGGGTTTGCACTTCTCACTGACAGAATTTCAATTTTAGTGTTATCCATGGAATGGGAGTGATCTGTTCCTATGTAGTATGAAGGATTCAGGTGTCCCATAAAACAGACTGATAAACACAGAGAGACATGAACGGGAGGAAGTGTACTTCATCAGTGAGACCAAAGCAAATTAATATTAATTTGCAAACTTACCACTGTCCACTGAAATCTTAGTCCTTGATAAAACAATCAGTGAAGAGTTCCAAAGCATACCATGGAGAGCAAAGATGGATGCAGAGCTATGCCCAGGGACAACATCAAGGGAATAGAATGAGGTCAAAGATCAGATTGCAAGATGGAAAAGCTCATTGTTTTTTGTCTTCAAATAAATTGGTTGATACTGCAGATGCCAAATTTTTATTTGCAAAACTGTGCAAGGGAACCAAACTCCCTCTTCCCTATGGGATTCACACAGGTGTAATTCACCTTGACAAGATGCCAGGAAGATCCATACACAGGTCAACCCAGCTATTTGCTTGTCATAGATTCAAAAACAGATCATTTCCAATGGTAAGTACAAGTCCCGTACACAAAACAAGAAATCTGTAGTCATAGTGAAGAAACAGGTATAATTCATATTAAATGGATACACTGAGGTATATGTATTGATGGGACATGATACCATTTCAACATGTAGTAGGTTGGAGTGTTGTTTTGCTGCACCTCCTCCATTACTTAGTGCTTGAAACAATTAACGCAAATAAACCAGAATATTGTTCAGCAAGAGCATTTAGAAAAAAGTTTTACAACACTAGAACAGGCCAAATATCCTTGTAAATTATATTAATGAGAGAGATTGCTGCTTGTAATTGAGCCCTGTGCTCCACATTGCACTGTGTGCAGATGGGCCAGTTAATAAGCCCTAACAGTGTTTCTGTTCATGGAAAATGAATCTGAAACGATTGTCAGATTATCTGTTTGGCATGCCTGGCTAGTGTCTGGAATGGCACTTTGCTAATGTGCCATTATTCAGTGTCATTAACCTAGAGAAGTGATTGAAAGGTGAATTCATATTTGCAGCATACAGCTCTAAAAGAGTTTGTGCTTCAGGATTAATACAGTTCCTGGGGAATAATGCACCCTGGGATAAAACAAGCGACTCATGTCTGAATCTGTGCTTTCTTTGTTCTTTGAAATCTAGGGTGACTTTAAGGGTGCTACTCTTCCCCAGGGAGTGAGCAACCAGTAGTAAACCAAGGCTGTGTTCAGTGTATTAATCCAGTTTGCTACAGGACTTGTATGTGCCGCTCTTTTCTCAAGTGAAAAATTGCATTTTAAAACTAACTTTGGTTTACCCATAACATATGAATTCAGGCAAGAGTTAACTGGAGCTAGTTTACCCACTAAGTCTAGTTAACCCAGTAAATGGGGTTCTAAGCCTGGGCTAAACCCTGATTTAGTATCCCATTCTGTATATGTGTGTAAGTTGCCTCTGAATAACCTGCATACCTGCATTCATACATCATGGATATCTGAACCTGGTGATTAACTATGACTCTGCACCTGAGAAGGCAAGAGGGAGAAGCAAGATGCCCTGTGATCCTGGTAGCAAACAAGTTTCCTAAACATTTTACTTGGCCGTGGCTAAGGTGCATGTCTGAATGCAGCCAAAGTGTACACTCTCTCTTTCTCTCTCTTTTAAGCAAGAGTGAGAGAAAGCTGCACAAACAGCTTTATATGATGGTGCTGTGGCAGACTTCGACCCCACTTTCCCCAGGCTTTGGAATTCAAAGGTGGCGGTCACACGTGCGAGATAACACAGGGGGAAGTGAGGCTATTTACTCTGGAGGAATTTGACCCACAATTGCGCGATCACACCATCCTTTGAAGCTGCGGGGGCAACCCACCACTGCATGATCAGACGCACCTGTGGGTGAGTCAGAGGTGGTTGTTGTTTTTGCCATTTGTTCCCAATGCGCTTAAACAGGGTATCGATGAATCGCATCTCAGCACGGGAGCTCCCTATGGAGTGTGCAATGATGTGCATACTGAGAAGGGGGAAAAAACAATGGCACGGAGTTGGGATGGCCTGATCAGACCATCCCGATGCGACAAGAGCGTGCTGCAGCGATCAGACAGGGAAAAGTCCATCTGTGGCCCGTAGCAACCTGTTTGCTACCAGACTTTCCTTAGTGTTTTTTTACTCCGCTTCTGTGGTGGAGCAAAACGGGTTGCTGATGAGTGTGGGGCACCTCCCAGATGTTCGTGTCTGATCACACCCTTTAAATCCTCCCGACATTCGTGCCTATGGCGCCGCTAATTGTGCGTGTGATCGCGCCCAAAGAAAGCATTACAAGAGAGTCTGTGCACAGCTTGTTATTGTCCCATGACATGGATGCTTATATCACAGTATTTAGTTAATTTTGTTGCCAGCTGGGGGGGAAAGAAAGAAAGCTGCATATTTTTGAACTATCCCTTATGGCAGCAGTATTGATAGACTAATGAGGTAAAGGGGTAAAGCTTATGAATAAATGAGAATTTTATCTTGAGATCAGAATGCAGACTAAGTTGGAAGCACAGTACGAAGGGAAAATACAGTTAATACAGTTGCATTTGGCATGATCGATCTATCAGAATATAATGAGGAAAGTAACATTTATTCAGAATACTTGGATTTTTTAAAAAAGCACTGGGAAATACAAGAACATGTTTGAGCAATGTTTCAGCACGAATGGTGTAAGCACATCAGAAATAAAGCACATCAGAAATTCCAGAACACTTTTAAAGACCCAGTTTTGAATGTTTGTTTCTGCTTGCATGCCTCTTTATCTCTTAAAGGGGCAGCTCTCCACTCCAGAGTGCATTCCTCTTGCACTAGGTACTTTTTGGCTTCTTGCATTGCATTGCATGAACAGATACCTAACTCCAGAGGAACTGTGCTCAAGCAGGGGACTTCCTCCATGCTGGATAAGGAGCAAAAAGGGTGGAGACAAATTACTGTATCTAATCACAGGCTTTAAGAATTCAGCATTCACCTAAGCCCTTCCTTCCTTCCTTCCTTCCTTCCTTCCTTCCTTCCTTCCTTCCTTCCTTCCTTCCTTCCTTCCTTCCTCAGCTCAAGCAGGGGACTTCCTCCATGCTGGATAAGGAGCAAAAAGGGTGGAGACAAATTACTGTATCTAATCACAGGCTTTAAGAATTCAGCATTCACCTAAGCCCTTCCTTCCTTCCTTCCTTCCTTCCTTCCTTCCTTCCTTCCTTCCTTCCTTCCTTCCTTCCT
>NW_015164703.1:491213-491342 GCF_001447785.1 Gekko japonicus
AAACCTACTTGTTTCCATAGCACATCTTTATCCTACCTTTCCTCAAGTCCAAGGTAGCATACATTGTTGTTACTTTCCCATTTTATTCTTACAACAGCCCTCTAAGGTAAGTTGGCTGAGAGGTAGTGT
>NW_015164703.1:491624-548477 GCF_001447785.1 Gekko japonicus
GTACTGGATATATTTGTAGGGTGTTTTGGGTTTGGGTTTTTTAAATAGAAAACAGTGATGTATTCGAGTATGCCGTTAAAGGGATACTGACTTTTCTGCCTAGATCATTTAGTTCTTGGCCTTGGCAAAATCAAGCAGCAGTGATGAAGCAGCTAGTACATCATCATCAAGTTTATTGTATTAGCCATTGGCCATAACAAAGCATAAATACAAACACAATCCTTATACATCACATTAAGTTATCCCTTCACTAACTTGCGCTGAATCCTAACCTTAATCTTATCTTTTTTGCCGCCAAAGCAAACAGGGACATTCTGCTGGTAACATATACGTCCATATCAGAGAGCAAAATAACAACCAACTCCTGTTTTGAGAATCCATTGTGCAAAGGTAAAATAGGGTATATAAATCTCTGCCTAAGTGATTCGTGCCATGAGCATCTCAGTAAATAGTGCTCAATATCATCCACTTCGCCCAAACCACATTGACAGATTCTTAAGGCAACAGGTAAACCCATAAAACGACCAACACAGACCATTGAAGGAATGGCATGGAATCTGAGGGCTGTAAATGCCCTTCTTAGGTCAAGATTGGTTAGTTTCTCTAAATAGCCAGTCCTACAGTGATCTCTTTTAAAGATCTTAAACAGAGGGGCCGTTCGGCAACTTGCCGCCGCATGAAGGTTCAAAAGGCCATCCTTATGAAATACCCATTCCTTCAATTTGGACTTTTGATTATCATTATCCGCTAAACCCATTAGGTCATCCAAGGAGTACCAGAGTTGCTACACAGAGGCAAGCAATGGAAAACCATCTTTGAATGTTTCTTGCCTTGAAAACCCTACTGGGTTTCTATAAGTCGGCTGTGATTTGACGGGGTGGGGGGGAAGTAGTTTAGAGTCTCAGACATGTCTTGTTTAGCTTTATTGTTCTGAGTGGCTTTCTTCTGCTGCTGATGAGCTAGGAGATGTGATGACAGACATTTTAAAGTTTGATCTGTGTCCACCCTAGTTGATGAAAGGCAGTCTGAACTATGCAGGATCAAAAATACACCCTGGGTATAGATTTCTTGACTGTTATCCAGCACTCAGCCTTCAACTGCAGACATGCATAGATAGCACCAAACCCTTTGTTGTGTTGTCCAGAAGCATTATGTTATTGGGTCACTTGATATTTCAGTTTTCCACTTGTTCTGGATATTGATGCTCCAGATATTGGTTATTTGACTGCATAGTAGGGATCCAGAACATTACACAGTAAGGACCCAGAAACCCAGGAACATATTTAACAGCATGTAGTAATCTAGAAATCACTAAACCCTGTAATTTTCTCATGGCATCTGTCTAGAAATCCTGACACATAGTCTACTGTTCCTTTTACTGTTCCTTACAGATAAGTTTGGGACAAATGTAAGGGTGCAGAGGGAGTGTGGTTGCCAGCCTCAAGTTGCGGCCTGCAGATCTCTTGGAATTACAGCTGATCTCCAGACTACAGAAATCAGGTCCTCTTGAGAAAATGGCTGCTTTGGAGGGTGGACTATGGCATTATACCTTGCTGAGGTCCCTCCCCTCCCCAAAACCTGCACTCCCTAGGCTCCGCTCCCAAATCCCCAGGGATTTTCCAACCCAGAGCTGGCAGCCCTAAGAGGGAGGTGGCAATGAAAGGGCTTGTATTCGGATGGGAGTGCAGCCTTCATCCTATCCTGCTGCAGGTTGGCTGCTCATGAGGGGGTTATGAGAAAAGAGGCCACCAAAGCTCAGCATATTTCCAGTGACTAATCAGAAATGTGATAAAACATGGGGCTCTGAATGGCCTATGTTTCCATTAAACTAATTTAGGCCAAATGAAGACCAAGTTCGTTAAGTTTAGATTCTCTCATTCCATTGCCCTTTAATATAGAGAATGTGTATCATGTTTTTTTAATGCTGTTTTACCAGTACACACAAGCACTTGTGCATTTTGATAACCAATACAGACAAAAAGACATGCATGAACAGCAGCAGATAAAAGCAGTTGGGAAATCCTTATTTATGGTAAATTCAGATGGTAAAGGTAAAGGTAAAGGTTCCCTTGCTCGAAAGCCAGTCGAGTCCGACTCTAGGGTTGCGGTGCTCATCTCCGTTTCAAAGCCGAAGAGCCAGCACTGTCCGAAGACGTTTCCGTGGTCATGTGGCCGGCATGACTAAACACCAAGGCGCACGGAACGCTGTTACCTTCCCACCGAAGTGGTCCCTATTTATCTACTTGCAATTTCTTGCTTTCAAACTGCTAGGTTGGCAGGAGCTGGAACTAGAGACAGGAGCTCACCCCATGTTGCGGCACCCGGGTCTCGAACTGCTGAACTACTGACCTTCCACAGCCTGCAGTTCAGCATCTTAACCACTTGAGTCACCGCAGCTCCATAATTCAGATGGTACAAAGTCTATAAATCAGGAATTTCAAATGCATTGGTGCCTTTTTTTAACAGGTAATCAGGAATCCAAAATCTGGAAATAAAGTCATATGAGAAAATTTTTTTAAGTTTGAAGACCTGCTGGTTCAGCTCACATCCTGCCCACAGGCTTTGAGGAAGGAACTGGTTATTCATTAAACTCTGTGGCAGCATCTGCCTGCTATGGCGGGAAGGGTGGGGTAGAAATTAAATAAATAAATAAGATTACACCGATTTCCAAATAGTACACTGTCATGATTCTGTCTCTTTCTCAATCCAATCCAGGACTGGAAAGGGAAAGGATCATGGACTGAGACAATGAATTTTACACAAAAACCCAGGAGAGGTAGTCTCTCTTTGGATTTAAGACATTTGCCACCAGAACCTTTCACTATAGTGAAGGTTCAAACTCTTGACTGGCTTTTGGGACTTACACCAGACTATTCTTAGCCAGGTAGCAGCAAGTGGGCAAGCAACCTCAGACACTGGAAAAGCCTTGGAGTCAAAGGTACATCACTGAGACACAGGTTATAAACAGATAGGGTTTATTTATCACAGAACTTAGCAATCAGACCAGAAAATACATTAAACAAGAAATCCTATGGCTCTGTGGCCCTTACTAAACATTAAAGATCTACATAGTTACCAGGGTAGTCGATAGTCAAGATAGTCCATGGGAATAAAGTCCAGATAAGTTTCATCTTTGTGCCAATATGCAGCCATGTGTTGAACTGCACCCCAGAATCCTTTGTCTGCCAGCCACATGGCAGAGACAAAGCATTTCAAGAATAAGTCCACAGACAGCAGATAACAGGAACAGAACAGCAAGCAGAAAATCTGAGCTCGTGTCTTTGTGTTCAGACTGATAAAGGGCAATGCCAGGTTTCAAATGACTCTGGCCATGAGCCAATTGAAGTGGGCCTGAGAGTGTCCAAGTGTCCTGAGTGGTCAGTAGTCTTGAAGGCCGCACCTGCAGAATGTGACTCCAAACTCTTAACCACTCCTCTATGTTGGTACGTGACTCCTGGCATCTAGGCACAACCAGGCGCCAGTAGGTCTGGCAGAAGTGTGAAACATGTGGGGTTATATAGCATGGCAATTGAGCAAATGGTCAGGCATAGGAAGCTAGAACACCAGGGGGTGAGGCAATTACATTCCAAGAGGGGAAACATGGAACCTTATAGCATCAACAGAGATACAGAAGGTTAAAGGAATCACACAAGGGATACATGAAAGCTATAGGAATCAATATTTCTACATATTTCTATACATACACTTCCTTTTGTTTGCTATAGAATTTATTTTCTACCTTCAACTTTGATATTTTTTCATCTTTCAGACATCAAAAATTAAGATACATATGCTAAGGGATCCACCCTCATTTGTTTAGCATATTTATATTCTGCTTTTCTCCCTGATGGGGACACCAAGCCGCTAAGAATACAGAGAGAAAAGGCAAAACCAAACAAGAAAGGGAGGAGATGCTTCCAATGGTTAAGCAGTGTCTTCTCCGCCTCGGCTTTATGCTCTTCTGCCCAGCTCCAGGCTCAGCCCTCAGGCTAGAAGCTCTTTGGCTCATGCCTCTGGGCACACTCAGGCCTTATATACTTGTGTGCAGAGAGGAGAACAAACTCAGCAAGATGTTATTCAGCTGCTGTTACTGAGCAGGGTCTTCCCCAGTTCCCCCCTTGCCAGTTAGCAAAGGGTGCAGCAGGTTGCAACTCTGTGTCTCAAGTACTGGATATATTTGTAGGGTGTTTTGGGTTTGGGTTTTTTAAATAGAAAACAGTGATGTATTCGAGTATGCCGTTAAAGGGATACTGACTTTTCTGCCTAGATCATTTAGTTCTTGGCCTTGGCAAAATCAAGCAGCAGTGATGAAGCAGCTAGTACATCATCATCAAGTTTATTGTATTAGCCATTGGCCATAACAAAGCATAAATACAAACACAATCCTTATACATCACATTAAGTTATCCCTTCACTAACTTGCGCTGAATCCTAACCTTAATCTTATCTTTTTTGCCGCCAAAGCAAACAGGGACATTCTGCTGGTAACATATACATCCATATCAGAGAGCAAAAAAAACAACCAACTCATGTTTTGAGAATCCATTGTGCAAAGGTAAAATAGGGTATATAAATCTCTGCCTAAGTGATTCGTACCATGAGCATCTCAGTAAATAGTGCTCAATATCATCCACTTCACCCAAACCACATTGGCAGATTCTTAAGGCAAGAGGTAAACCCATAAAACGACCAACACAGACCATTGAAGGAATGGCATGGAATCTGAGGGCTGTAAATGCCCTTCTTAGGTCAAAATCAAGCAGCAGTGATGAAGCAGCTAGTATATGACTGTGAATGTGTGTGTCAAGTGCTGTCAAGTTGCAGCTGACTTGCGGGAACCCCAGCAAGGGGACTTTCAAGGCAAGTCAGAAGCAGAGGTGGTTTGCCATTGCCTTTCTCTGCAGAGTCTTCCATGGTGGCCTCCCTTCCAAGTACTGACCCTGCTTAGTTTCTGATATTGATGAGATCAGCCTATACCATGCCACCTTCCCTCCTGAAGCAGCTGTTTGTACAAAGCAACATGGTACAGTGTTTGCAACAGACTTTGCCAGGGAACATTTAGGGTATTTGCTGCAATGCCTATCTGGGAACAGTGCAAGGTTTGGAAATAAATTTTGATTGCAGTTTGGTGCACAGTATAAGGTTCACAGGCTATATAGTACAGCCAGTTCTGGCTTTCCCCTCATTTTGCAAAGCCCTTAGTTGTTAGGTGGAGACCTAACCATTAGTTTATTGTTTTGAAAGGAGAAGACCTTGATAATCCACATATGACCCACAGCTCACAGTCCTTATTACTACCCTGACATTTATGTGCTCTGGTCTTTGGTTATTTGTTTTGTAGTATAAATGCTACCTAGTGTTGCCAACCTCCAGGCAAGCCCAGAGATCTTCAGGAATTATAACTGATCTCCTGATGACAAGAGATAACTTGCCCTGGAGAAAATGGCTGCTATGGGGTGTAGAGTCTAGGTCTCTCCCCTGCCCAACCCCTGCCCCCCTAGGCTCCGTCCCCAAATCTCCAAGAATTTCATAACCCAGAGCTGTCCACTCTAGTAATATATGTGGACAACTGAGTTTAAAAAAATAAATACATACGGTTTAATTTTATCTTCTGCTTTATAATGAAACATTTATATATATATAATACTTTTCAGTTGTTTAGATCTGCCCCCAAAAACCTTTGGTATGAGTATAGGGCCTTAACTGTATGAGATATGTAGAATGTGTAGTCAGATGTACCAATTTTTGTTTTAGCATTTCACTGATAAAAATGAAGCACAAATGATATTGTATAAGGAAATGTATGGCAGATAACCATTTGGTGAAATTAGTCGCCTCTGACAATTCTAAAGTCAGACGGTTTGACAAAATGCCACTCCGGAGGGGAGCATCTTTCTCTCTCTGTCTCTGAAAATACAGTTAGAATTTACTTCACGGCTTGAAAGATCAGCTCCATGGAGGGGGGCAGGGATTGATCCTTTTGTCTGCATGACAAAACCACCCATCACTCTGTCTCCTGAGTGCTCTTGGGTTTTGTAATTGTTCAGTTTTAATTTTTTATTGTTTTTGTTAGCTTAACCTGCAGCTGACCCATACAGATTTCATTTGGAGCTGCATCACTTAGTAGTAATGCATTTTCTGACACCCTGCAGAAATTGTGCTGCCATTTTTGCGGCTTCTGCTGCGGATATTCTTTTTTAAACTGGTGCTTCCCCCTTGTGAAGAGACTAGTACAGGGTTTCTTCTCCATTATTTAATACCCTACTGATGGCATTACATTTGAACTTCAGAACTTTTCAAGTCCGCTTCATTGCCCTGAGGTTGATAGCTGGCTGGTTAACCCATAACACAGGGAAGAAGGAAATGCTTGAGCTCAGAAGATGCATGCCAGGAGCATCTTCATATGGCCACAATGACTGCAAGCACAGCACCAACTTAACAGAAATTTCAACTCATTAGCATGTTCAGGACAATGGAAGAGGGACATCATATTCTTATCTCATTACAGAAGCTAGTAATTTTCTGCATATCCAGCCTCTATGCGTAGCTCTTTCTCTAATCAAGATAATTATATTTTGCATTCTACCTCTGCATCCTGACTCCCAACTGGCCTTTGTTCGCAACACCTCTCCCACCTTCTGACCTGGATTTAAACACTGATGGACCTTCATTCTACTTGTATTTGACTAAGTGAGCTTGGACTCACAAGTCCAGTAGCACCTTAAAGACTAACAAAATTTGTGGCAAGGGATGAGGTTTTGACAGTCACTGCTCACTTCTTCAGATTCCTGGAAAATATCTTTAAAGTGCTCCTGGGTCTGATTTTCGGCACCAATTTTAGTATCTTCATCTTTGCTACCCCTTTGTCGTTTCCTCTTTTTCTTCATATCCCAAGAACTTGCCTTCTCATCTCCTGCTTGTCTCTCTCTCCCTGGCCAGCAGTCAAACTGTTGCTTCTGTTGTTTTTTTGCCTGGCTTGTGAATCTCACTTAGAAAATTAGCCCATCAGGGGGAAGTCTAGGCTAGAGCACTTCTCCCTGGGATGCTATAGTTTGGTTGCAAATTGGTGGAGCACTCTAAAATGTGGTTTTTGTTGCAATAGCAACATAAGGACAGGAAAGACCTCTCCAAAGAGGGCTCCCAGTTTCATGAAATACCTCCTGATCCTGACAGCTGTTTGACGTTCCAGAAAATCTCTGGAAGAGAAAAGGGAGGGGATTTTGCCATACATATAATATTCCATTTATATGCAATATTTTAGTTTGGATTTAATGAGAATGACGGCTGTGACCTTTTGGTAAACTATTCCCTGATTTGATCCCATTTTTTTTAAAAAAAACACCCCTCTATTCTTTAAAATATAAGTGAGGAAGAGAATGCACTGATATTTCAGAATGAAACAGAGAGAATAAATTTTCAGCTTGACCCTGGTACCGCAGCTGCTAAAATATTAACAGCATTAAATGCAGGTGAATCGGAAATGTGTTCGCAGGCCAAAGATTCCTCCAGGCACTTTTCTTCTAGCTTGCTTGTTCCCTCTTTCAGTTGCCACGTGAGTGGGATCTCATCTGCCTCTCTCACCCAAATGAAGAGTGACAGGGGTGATGAGGATAGTGGATATTGCAAGAGCATTTCTTTGATAGCAGAAGCTGTCTGTCTGATAAGATTTAGCAGCCAATATAGGTTTTTCAGGAAATACAAAGCCACCTTTTGAAAAAGTACAGAGGAACTCCAGGAAGAAATGTTTGTACAATCTTTCACTAATGCATTGATTTTTCCCTTTCTCTCTATTTTTATTTTAAAATATCTATAATTAAGGTTCTCAGTCACACATAGAAAATGAGATACAACTGAGGAAATGTTTCCTAATGATCAAGAAGTGCTTCATTTGAATGAAGATATCATTAAAAAAACCTTTACAAAGTGTTGAGGAAAAGAAACACAGCTGCAAAGCTGTCCTTGCTAAAGTTTTGTTCATTTCTGGCCATATTTCCAGTCATTCATTCAAGAGAATGTGTTTGTGGGTACTGAGGTAATGCATTAAAATAGCATTCTTATGGTCAGGGTTGGGGTTTTTATAGAGTATCTACATGTTTTAATACATCTAATGTGGTTAAATCTACTCTCCTGAGCCTACACGTGTATCATGTAGTACAAAATCAGTTTATCCTTGTGCCCCAAATTATCATTCATTTGTGGTATGAATAGAGTTTGGTAGTTAAGAGTGTCAGTTTAGGATCTGAGAGAACCAGATTCAAATCCCTACTCTGCCCCAAAAGTTTGTTGGGTAACCTTGGGTCAGTCACTTCTCAGAATACCCTACCCCACAGGGCTGTTGTAAGAACAAAATTCAGGAGAGAATAATTATGTAAGCCACTTTGAGTCTCCACTGGGAGGGAAGGCAGTGTATAAGTGAAGTAAAATGAAAATGAGCCTTATTTTATTTATTTATTTATTTATATTTATTTATTCAGGTATTTCTACCCCGCCCTACCCCGCAAGCGGGCTCAGGGCGGCTTACAGGGGCTTAAGCCCATACATAAAATTCATTAAAATCCAATAAAATCACAAAGATACAATCAATAACATACTATTAATAAAATCCAAGCTAATCGGCTGATCTTGCCGCCATGTAGTTCACCCTGCCGCCAGGCTATCAAGGGCGATCCAACTTGATGATACTTCCACCGTTAGTGGTGGTGGGAGCGGCGGCCCCTACATAAAAGCCTGGTGGAAGAGCTCCGTCTTGCAGGCCCTGCGGAATTGCATAAGATCCCGCAGGGCCCTGATCTCCTCCGGGAGCTCATTCCACCAGGTAGGGGCCGCCGCTGAGAAGGATCTAGCCCTTGTCGCAGCATAGCGCACCTCTCGGGAATCCGGAACCACTAAGCGGCTCTGAGTTCCCGACCGCAGTGCTCTTGGGGGTATATACGGGGAAAGGCGGTCCCTCAGGTAGGTCGGACCCCGGCCATATAGGGCTTTAAAGGTAAGTACCAGCACTTTGAAGCGGATTCGGTATGCTATAGGCAGCCAGTGCAGCGCCTTCAACCCAGGCTTGATGTGCTTCGGGAAAGGGCAAAATAGAAATCTAATAAATAAATAAAAAACAAATGTTTACCCATACATTAGCAATCTGGCCAACAAAATATATGCAGGGAACATCTGAATCTTTCTGGAATCTGCATTAATTTTAGCAGTGGAATACATTAAAAATGTGTTTATGGATCTACTTCTTCCATTATAATGAATGAAGAAGTGACTGCAAGTAGAGGAGCTCTGCACGTGCACTGGGGAAAGCGTGCCTGGACCAGATAAATGTTTCAAGGTGAAAGATCTACATTCTAGTAAGAGGTTAAAATTTAGCAGCTTCAGAAAGATTTGTTCAATCTATTCCACTCTCTCCCCCTGCTCCTCATTTGACCTACACTATTTTTGTGCCATCTCTTTTGCTTCCCACTGTGCACAAACTGTTCTTGCTATCTGTCATGCAAAGCTGCCAAAAAACAAAACAAAACCCAAAACCCCACACATAACCTTGTGAACAAATTTAATGTCTGAATAACTACTTGGCCTCTTGGTGACCTTGAAAAAATTACCTTGCATCATTACAAATTCATAGAAATGGGGGGGGGGGTGATCCCATGTTTTCAGGCACATGCAAAATTAGTACTTGTTGAAATGCAGCAAGAGGTATCCAACCTAGTGAACTTTCAAAATCATAATTCTTCCAGGAGCTACTTTGCACCCAGCTCAAAAACCGACACCGAGTATAGCAATTTGACTTTCTAAAATAATATCTTGCTGTGTGCAAACCACAAAAAAAAACTATATATACCATCAGAAATCTTGACAGTTATTAAATTTTAATGCCTCACATTAACAGATGGACAGACTGGAAGGGTGAAACATAAATTGTAGTACTTTGTGATTCTCAATAGCAGCTGACAGACTTTGCTATAAGGCTGCTCACAAATAACATGAGTGGAAGATGTATGAAATTTTATGGAAGGAAAGAAAATATCCTGGCGGGTATGTTATAACAGATTGCCCCCACCCCCCGGGTTGAGAAATCATCACAATTGTTGGGCTTTGCATCTTCCCATGGTTGAGTTGTCTGTTCCAACCAACATCAAATCGACATGATTGTTGATGTACAGAAGTTCATGCACACACAGCTGGCCAAGGGTTCATGAGCAGTTAAACCAGTTTGGTGTAGTGGTTAAGTGTGCAGACTCTAATCTGGTAGAACCGGGTTTGATTCCCCACTCCTCCACTTGCAGCTGCTGGATGACCTCCTTGGGCAAGCCATAGTTCTGACAAGAGCTGTCCTTGAAAGGGCAGTTCTTGAAAGAGCTCTCTCAGCCCCACCTACCTCACAGGGTGTCTGTTGTGGGCAGGGGAGTTTGTAAGCCGCTCTGAGACTCTGAGTGAAGGGCGGGGTATAAATCCAATCTCTTCTTCTTCTTCTTCTTGTATGCATGCTAACCATGTATCTGTTATGTAGAACAGAGACCCCCCAATATGGGGCCTGTGAGCACCATGATGTCCACCAGCACCTTTCCTGGGGCCCACCAAGTGCTTATAGAAAGTGGGCAGGGTCGGTTGGGGCTTTTCCAGCAAGGCCCCTGATTGGCCATCGGAGAGTTGCTTGGCTTTTAAAAATATTACTCTGGAAGCAGTTGCCATCTCAACACAAGGATCTTTATTGTGTGACTGAAAGTCAGCTGTGGCACCCATTTTGTGGCCGTGACCACCACGTCGTGTCAGAATTCCAGTGGCACCTGCAGGCTCAAAAAGGTTGGGGACCTCTGACATAGAATGTGTCATGGCTAATCCCGCCCCCCAACTGCCACTTGATTTCCATACGGGTTCAGGTTGTAATTCCTCATATGTTGGCTCATCTTAAAAGTTTCTTTTTCAGCTCATAACAATTCAAGAGAGCCAGTTTGGTGTAGTGGTGAAGTGTGCGGACTGTAATCTGGGAGAACCGGGTTTGATTCCCCACTCCTCCACTTGCACCTGCTGATGTGACCTTGGGTCAGTCACAAGCTCTGGCACAGCTGTCCTTGGAAAAGAGCCGTTTGTGTCAGAGTTCTCTCAGCCCCACCCACCTCACAGGGTGTCTGTTGTGGGGAGCGGAAGGGAAAGGAGCTTGTAAGCTGCTCTGAGACTCCAAGTGAAGGGCGGGGTATAAATCCAATCTCTTCTTCTCTTCTTCTTGTTTGAAGCATTCATGAATTGGCCCAGCAGCAGGAAACTGATGTAAAGAATGGTTGAGCAAGATCTGAGTTCATTAGCACTTTAAAGGCCAGCAAGATTTCCAGGATGTATGCTTTCGAGAGTCAGGTATCTTGACAAAGGGAACTTCAACTCTCAAAAGCTTGTACCCTGGAAATCTCGTTGGATTTTAAGGTGCTACCTGGACTCAGACCTTGCTTTTCTACTGCAGACCAATGCAGCTACACACCTGAAACTATAAAGAATGGTTGTGTATATTGACCCTAAGTGACAAACTGTCATGGCCTTGTCATTACAGTGTTGGAATTATACACTGAACCAGTAGTAGCACTGAAAGACTAATAGGTTCCAAAAAACCCTTACTTTGTCTTGAATGAGAAAGCTGTTAGAGAAATGTTGTACAGCACTGGGGAGGCGTAGAAGAAAGGGCAAATAATTTTCAGGAGGCATAATTCCAGAATCATTCCCTGACTGGGTACCACATAGGAAGGCATTAAAGAAGAATGCAACCATCTTCAAAAAATTGACATGCTTCTCTTTTGCTTCCTGTAAGTAGCATAGTGATGTGCATAGTCTGTGGGCAAAGCTAGGCAAAGAGCCAGACGGCTGATTTTCTGTTTGTATAAGCAATCACTTAAAAGGATACAAAAAGCATTTTAATTTTTAAATGGCTGTTTCTCTTTTCCCATTACATGGCAACAGTTGTTTGACAGCCTTGATTAATAGTTTTGCAGGGGTGCTTTTTGTCTTGTTATAAGAGTTTAATTTGCAAGCATTATATTGCCCTGATGAAATGGAACAGGTAACAGAAGTACAAAACAAGGGAGATGGTTTTCAAAGAAGCAATTTGAAAATGCTGCTTGAGGGCTCACATTCTAGCCAGTCCCCAGACTGAACACACAGATGGAAAGGAAGCAAATGCAATGGCATGTGTGTTCGCTGTGCGTCCTCCTCTTTCATCATCCCAGCAACGCCACATTTAGGTAATAGTGCCCATGTTGTACTATTTAATCTGTATTATTTGTTTTCTTCAAATACTGCTGAAACAGTAATGTTTTAAAAAGCAGGTAAGATGATCCTTTCTCCCACTTTAGAGCTATCTTTTCTAATCTGAGATGCAGTTGCAATTCAGATATCTGTGGAAGAGAACAAATATAAAATTAGAGGGGAGATTTTTTTTATGTACCCCCCCATGCACATGTACACACACTCATACACACACACACTGTTTTCCCTGAAGAGCAGTGTGAGATTTCTAGCCCTTCGCTTTAACACATAAAATATTAAGAGCCAATTTTCAGCTGCACCTCTGTCACTTCCATTATCATTCTACACGTCCAAGGGTGATAATGGACCTGGTAAATTGAAGCCTTGTTTCCATCCCCAGACCACTGGGGTTTCCACCTGGGGGGTGGCTCTGCACAAGGGGTGGCAGCCCCAACTAAATGATAACGGCATCAATGAGCAGCAGACATTATAGAAGGCATGCTTTGTGAACAGTTTGCAAAACAAAGGAATCTGAAACCTGTTGAATTTTATTTCCAAACTGGGGAAAGTAACACCTCTCTGTTTTAGTTCTGGTATAGATGGATATATATGAGCAAAAACAACAACAATAACACCTTACGATTAGGAAAGGAAGTTTTTATTCTAAATTCACATATGTTTGGCCTGGTGGGAAGAATATGGCTGACAGCATGGACACAATTATTTCCCTTTGGCCACGCCCAACCTCATTTTGCCTTCTGGTTTGATTTTTGCTGTGCTGGTAAACATTGTGGAGAGAAATTATTTTTTAATTAGGATGTGACAGCAGAATAGACTACTGCACAAGCACTGACAGAGCTGGAGCCGGCACTCAGTGTGGTAGATGAGTTCAAGGGCAGCACTCAAAGTCAGCCACAGGAAAGCTAGTTAGGCAGAGAAATATTCATTCACACTTTGAGGGATTCGTTACGTTTCCAGCTTTGCCTGAGGATCTGGCACGGAACGTAGCACAACTGTTGGGCTGGCCCTTTTTTAACGTGATGCTTTGGCTTTTAATGAAAAGGAAGCAAAATCAGTGCTTACTTCAGAGTCATATGTTCTGCATCTGGTTACACAGTCTCCCGTAATGGCCAGCCTCCAGGTGGAACCTGGGGATCCCCTGGAATTACAGCTTATCTCCAGACCTGACAGAGGTCAGTTCCCCTGGAGAAAATGGATGCTTTGGAGGGTGGACTCTATTGCATTGTACACCACTAAGGTCCCTGTCCTCCCTGAGCTCCATGTCCAAATCTACAGGAGTTTCCCAATATAGATCTGGCAACCCTACCCCCCCATCCCCTGCTGGTGGCTGAAAGGGGGGGGACGAGACCCAGTGTTCCTAGTACAAGGTTTAGGGTATAGTTCTGTGTGTGCTTGATAGGGAGTAAGCCCTATTGGAGGCAGAATGTTTTACTATTAAATAAATGTGTATAGGGTTGCACTGTTAGTCTACTGCCCCCCTCCTAAATACATTTATTTGGAAAGGGCATGTGTGTTCATCCAACATTTTAAAAATTGCAATGCCATCAATGGTACGGCTTTAAGAATTAGGTAATGAATTAAGGACTCAGTTCTTTTATTCATGCAAGAGACAATGTATACGAATGAAGAAAAATTAATAGGAAGTAGTGCACACAGAAGAAGACTTTAATCCCCCACCCAACAATAGTCCCACAGCACTGCTAATTTAGAGTACTTTATAGAACAACTTGTATTTCTGGGTGCAGAGTTGCTGTTTACAATGAAGAAAGAACCACCCCACTTTGCATGCAAATTCTCACACATTTTTTTTTTCCTGGAGGAAGGCTAAATGATTTTGCTGTATGCCAGCTGTATGTAAATATTAAACAGTGTCAGCCACAGCAACAGCAGTCATTTCCAAAAGCAAACTGAACATTGGTCCCCTTAGGAAAACTGTTGATTTCCATTCCTATTATTTTCTGATTCCTGAAATTATTACAACTCTTGGCTTTTATTGATCCTATGTAACCATTTGCTTTCTTCTGTAATAGAAAGGTGATGTATACCTGGTTAAATAAAGATAGTTAAATAAAGATATTGAGGCAGACTCAGCATGGGTTCTGTAAGGGAAGATCTTGTCTCACTAACCTGTTAGTGTTCTTTGAGGGGGTGAACAAACATGTGGACAAGGGGGATCCAATAGATTTTGGCTGCGGTCACACGCAACATTAGCCACGCAAGAGATACAGAAGACAAGCGGAGTTTCCGGTCGCGATCTCACCAGCACATCTGGGAAGCGTAGCGCTTCCGTGGCACAACTGAGGCTTCCTGCCGAAAAAGCGCAGCAAAAAACTAGTACCTTGGAGGTACTAGTTTCCAGAAACTGCGGGGCAAGGGCGGGCGTCTGATCGCGTTTCTGGTGGTATCCGGCGCCCGCCCATGTCCCCTTGCGGAAAAGGTTTTTTTTTCCCCCACGTCTCCGTGGATGCGCACACGCACCCAACGGAGCATGCGCATTCGTAGTGTACACAAAAAAAGAAAACCAGTTCGCCGCGCCGCGCGCTTCTTCATTGCGCGCAGGCGTGTGTTGTGATCGGCACCTCTCCCTTGCCATGGAACCTCCACAGTACCTCCACAGAACCTCCACAGTAGGTCTGATCGCTTTACTGCATGTTAGTTTGCCCCGGGGCAAACAGCCACACTTCTCCTCTGCAGTTTCCTGCCCGTGTGGCAGGGGCCATTGTTTACCTTGACTTCCAGAAAGCTTTTGATAAAGTTCCTCATTAAAGGCTCCTAAGTAAGCTCAAAAATCATGGGATAAAAGGACAAGTCCTTTTACGGATCAAAAACTGGCTAATTAATAGAAAACAGAGAGTGAGTATAAATGGGAAATTTTCTCAGCGGAGGGTGGTAAGCAGTGGGGTACCGCAGGGATCAGTACTGGGTACACTGCTTTTTAACTTGTTCATTAATGATTTGGAGTTGGGAGTAAGCAGTGAAGTGGCTAAATTTGCGGATGATACTAAGTTGTTCAGGGTGGTGAAAACCAGTAAGGATTGTGAGGCACTCCAAAGGGATCTGTCAAGGATGGACAAGTGGGCACCAACATGGCAAATGGGGTTCAATGTGGCCAAGTGCAAGGTGATGCACATTGGAGCCAAAAATCCTAAATATAAATACACGTTGATGGGGTCTGAACTGGCAGAGACTGATCAAGAGAGAGATCTTGGAGTTGTAGTGGATAACTCACTGAAAATGTCGAGACAGTGTGTGACTGCAATAAAGAAGGCCAATGCTATGCTGGGGATTATTAGGAAGGGTATTGAAAACAGATCAGCCAATATCATAACGCCCCTATATAAATCAATGGTGCGACCTAATTTGGAATACTGTGTGCAGTTCTGGTCACCACACCTTAAAAAGGATATTATAGCTTTGGAAAAAGTGCAGAAAAGGGCGACTCGAATGATAAAAGGGTTGGAACCCTTTCCCTATGAGGAAAGGTTAAAGCGTTTAGGGCTCTTTAGCTTGGAGAAACAATGACCGAGGGGTGACATGATCAAGGTTTATTTATAAGATTATGCATGGGAAAGAGCAGGTAGGGAAAAAGGTTCTTTTCTCCCTTTCTCACAATATAAGAACGCGTGGGCACTCCATGAAATTGCTGAGCGGTCAGGTTAGAATGGATAAAAGGAAGTACTTCTTCACCCAAAGTGTGATTAACACATTGAATTCACTGCCACAGGCTACAAGCATGGACGGCTTCAAAAGGGAATTAGATAAGCATATGGAGCAGAGGTCCATTGGTAGCTATTAGCCACAAGTTATACATAGGGGCTCTGGGGCAAGTGATGCTCTGTCTTCTTGGTGCTTGGGGGGGGGGTCAACAGTGGGAGGGCTTCTAATGTCCTGGCCCCACTGGTGGACCTCCTGATGGCACCTGGTATTTCTGGCCACTGTGTGACACAGAGTGTTGGACTGGATGGGCCTTTGGCCTGATCCAACATTGGCATCTCTTATGTTCTTATGAGAACTCTGTAGGCCTGGAAAACCAGTTTCCCTGGGTACCTGAATGTTATAGGAGATGTAAATATATTCATGGAACCTGGATCATGAGCAAGGATGCTAATGCTTCTGGCTGCCAAAAGTGGAAGGTATATAATAGGAAAGGTGATAGCTTTAATTGGGTTCTCTTCAGTTGGCTGTCAGAGCAAAGCAAGCTATCAAACCTTTTTGTTGGTAGTAGTTGCCACAGTTCTGCGAAGAGCTCACAGAGTTCACCCTGGAAAAAATCATTGCAGGGTTTCCTTCTGCCCAGTGCAAACCATCAGAAGTCTGTCTAGGCCAGGTGTTTTCTGAGGCCCCAATCTTTCAATTGATAAGTTCTTTTCTGTGACCCCGTTCACAGTAAAATATGCATGGTGCAGTTCTGCCAAAAACACAAAAAGGCTCTACATCTGACAATAGCACTACAGATAAGATCGGATAAGATCTGTTCCTGTGCGTTTCTGCCCCAAAATAGCCCTGACTGTATTAAATGAAGCCCTTGTACGTGTTCTGTCCTGTAATCTTTAACGGTAGTGCAATGAGGCAATGAGCAAAGCTAGGGTTCTTGTGCTTTGCCAGTTTCTCTGGTCTGACTTACATCTCTATGGTTAGCAAATGCAGTATAAGTTTTGTAAAATAAGTGCTTTGGATGCTTGGTTGTTAATTTATATACTTTTTCTCCTTTTTTGTCCATGCAAACTATGTCCTGCCTATTTGACAAATAATAGAGACATTGCAGATATAAGCAGTAGCTCTTTAATCGCCCTTGTTGTTTTTAAAAACCTTGTTTTAAAAAAGTGGGTTCTAGATCAAATCAAGCCTGAACTCTCCCTAGAAACTAAAAGGACTAAACTGAGGCTATCATACTTTGATCACATTATGAGAAGACAAGACTAATGGGAAAGGATAATAATGCTAGGAAAAGTTGAAGGCAGCAGGAAAAGAGGAAGACCTAACATGGCATGGTTTGAGTGAATAAAAGAAGCCACGGCCATCAGTTTGCAAGACCTAGGCCCTGTTCATACGAGGCGTTTTGGGCCGGGAGGGGGACGAAATGGGGGCGGAGCAAATGGGCGCGATCCCACGGCAACATCTGGGAATCGTTGCCTGCCCGTCCCTGTTCGGTCCCAAACGCCGATACCGCGCAGCAAAAAACCCCACCTACCTAGGTGGTTGTATCCCTTGAAGCGGCTCAAGGCGAGCCGTGGGATCGGCCGGCGCGTCCTTGCGCCGCCGCATCTTGGCCCCCAGCCGTACTGCACATGCTCGAGCATGCGCAGTTCAGCAGCCTCCCCCTCCCATCGGACTCTTGCTCCCCAGCATCTGATCGTGCTGGGGAGCAATGCGCCGCAGCTGAGGGGATCCGTGGGATCCCGCCGCGGCGTCTCAAGTTTGGTGCGGCTCTGATTAGCCGCGTTTCAGCCATCCCGTGTGGCAGGGACCTTTGTCTTTTAAAGCCACTGCACTTATAACCAGATCAATTGTGTTTCTTTGAACAATTCTCCTAGGTGTTTTGGACTGCCACCTCACACACCATTACTAGGGAATAAATGCCACTGAATTCCTTGGGATTGGTGGGAAGAAACACAACAAAAATATTCCTGTTGGCTCTGAAGAACTTTACTTTGTGGATACAAAGATGAGAGGCAAAAATTACCTCCTCTGAGAAGCACTGGCTCCTGTAGATCCTGTGAAAACTGATTTTTATTTATAGCAAGCTATGATTTTGGGGGTGGGGTCAAGTCATGCACATTTCTACAATGAATAGTTCCTGTGCACAAGTGCTTACCTGCTGGGTTATGCCTGTGAGTGCAGCTATCTTTTAAAATGGATTCACATTTCCCAGATTAGACAAGATTAAGGAGATTCAACGTTTGAACAGAGTTAGATAAGTGAATTCACACCATTTCAGATACAGGTTATGAAGAAACCATACGGTGACTGTGAATTGAAACCTTAAATCTCTGGTACGGGATACATAACCATAAATTATTAAGATGCTCACAATGCACAAAATTCTCTCCTAGCCATGACAGCATAACAAGGATCTATGCCTCTTTTAACCTCCAAGGTGCTGTGGTATGAAAGTTGTGCTTTAAGGATTGAGTTCTGGTTTTATACAGGACAGAATCTACACTGTGGGGAGTTTCAGTCTCAGTGCCCAAGATACAATATTGCCATCTGGTGGTTTTTAACATAGTCTAGTTGTCTAATTAACCTTGCTGGGAAGTCACATGCTAAAAGTTCAGTGAAAAATAAACCTTGAGATTTTTCACCCCTGAAGTGAGGGTCCCCATTGCCAGATTCTCCATGGAGGTTTGGCCTTATGTTCCCTATTATATTGTGTGTTCCTCTGTTAGAAGAAAAAGGACTAAAAGTACTTCACTTCTGTAAGTTAGAAGTGAAAGCAACACAAACCAAAATGGATATTAGAAGGCCAATTATTTTTTCCCGTCTCTCTGTCCAGTCCTACACACTTAATTGTCCTACAGACACTTCCTCCTTGATATCCTATCTAGATTTCTGTATAATATAGTGTTGCCTTCCTCCAGATGGGGCCCAAAGATTTCCCAGAATTACAGCTGATCTCCAGGTAACAGAGATCAGTCCTTCTGGACAAAATGACTATTTTGGAGCAAGGACTGTATGGCATCATACTCTGATGAGGTCTTTCCTCTCCCCAAGCTCTGCCTTCCACAAGCTGCCTCCCCCAAATCTCCAGGAATTTTCTAATCTAGAGTTGGCAACCCCACTGTAATAGAACTTCAGCTGTTGTATGGGTTATAGGATTCTTTGGGTGCGTTCAGACGCGGTGTTTTCAACGGTATAGGTGCCGGTTGCATTCAGTGTACTTACTGATATTCACACGTAGAATATCTGCCTTCCGTCCCTAACCGTTGCAAAGCCCTTTAAACCGTTGTACTCTGCCACTAGGTCCCCAAGTGGTGGTATCCTGAGTACAACGGTTGTAATCGCTTAACCCCCGTCTGATCGCTCTCCACCGTTGCAGAGCCACTTCTGTTCGGAAGCCTGAGGCTTCCCATTTTCGCCGGCCATTTTTTTTTTAAAGGTCGGCAATATGCGCTTGGGCGAAGTTTCGCCCTGGCATTTGTTTAAAAAGAAAAGAAAAGGGCCTTAATTTAGCATTTCAGAGGCGTCTGGGACCTCAGGGAGGCTACTTTGCTCTTTAAACTTTAAAGGTAAGTCCTTACCTTTAAAGTTTAAATGTAAGACAGGGGGTTTTGCGCATGCGCGAAGATCGCCATTCTATGTATGGCTGCCTATGCGCATGCTCAAACTGAGTTTAAAAAAACAAAAAAAACCCGCCGATGCCCGCTGTGTGTGGACGGGCATACAGCGATGGGATCCACAGACAGGAGGTGAGTGTGATCGCGTTTCAGCCGGCATAAACTGCACTGGTTCCAACCGGTACAGTTTATGCCGGCTGAAACGGTACGTCTGAACGCACCCATTAGGTCACATTACAATCTTGAACAAAATAAGCAATGTTAGAAACTAGGGATTCCATTTTCATTTGCCACACAAACATCTTCCAAATTAGTTGTTTTATTCTACATTTTCTATAATCTATGATGTGTAGAAGGGAGGCAAAAGAGGCAGAGCCAGACTGGCCCTTAGTTTACCATAAGTTGGCAACTGGCGGGGCATGAGACGACTTACCTGGAGAAAGAAAAGGGCCCAGGCCTTGTCAATAGCATCGCACAGGAAGTGACGGACATCATTACATTGCACCACTGCTGTGACACTGTGGTATTTCGGTATAAACCCTATAGCAAAACCAGCTCCTACCATAGAGTTTTTTCCCAAATACCAGAGCATTGCCTGGGGTCACTGGTGTGATGATGCCAGCGATGAGGTGTGGGCCTTTCTCTTTCACCAGATAAACCCTTCTGCTGGCCAGCTGATCAGGGCCTGGCAGCGGGGGACCCCCATCTCCACTGGGGGTCTGGCAACCCTAGTTTACCAAGAATGTTTTTCTAGTGGGCCAGTACTAGAGGGCCACTTTCGGCTACATGTACCTTGTGGTGCTGTCAGTGCTGTTGGGATCACTTGGTGTAACTTGCACAAGGGCTCTTTTAACATCCCAGTCTGCCCCTGAAAACAAATTATTCAAAAGGAGAACAGAATCGAAATTCTGTACTGTGCACTTTAGAAATAAAATGCATTTAGGCCCGGGATTCTTCAGGTTGTAGAGGGTGGGTGGAAAACAAATGATTTCCTAAAATATGGGTTGTTATTTTTCTGTCTTTTTCCAAATTAAAAGGTAATCTGTATTTCTCAACTAACTGAGATTAAGGTGAAAGGTGTAACATCTATGCGGTACTTAAGAAAGTAGATTTTTCCTCTTTGCGTTTTGATTGGCACACTGCTTCGGGTGCATTTCATGCCCCTAGCTGTCAGTTTACTAACAAGGGAATTTCAAAGACTCCATAATTGCCATTAAAGAAGAGTTAAAAGCATATAGACATAGGTGCTTGAACACAGCGCTCCCTGTCACATTACGAGACCCATTCTCAGGATTTTCCCCCCTGTTACTTTGACGAAACAGTGTGATCTCACTTACAGTTCAGACTAGTGACAACTAGCAATGCATAATTGAAGCAAAAATATTCTTACAGCCCAAGTATCCATATCATTACTTGGAAGTCTTGCAAAGTTTGATGGGACTCACTCCCCAAGCTTTTAGTCTATCATTAAATTCTCCCCACTAATGTAATTGCTGGAATATTCTTTGGTTTAAAATAAAAATATTTCTTTCACCATGTAATGTCCTAAGAAGGTTTTTTTTTAAGAAAAGAAATTGCATTTCAACAGTTTGGGAGGGGAATTATTTGTTAGGCAAACCTTCTGGCTGGAAGCTTAGAGAAATAACAGGGAAGCATGTCTGAGCTCTTTGGAAATACGTATGTTACTATTAGGGTTCCTGTGTGTCATACAAGTGCCTCCTCCTTTATAAATTGCCCAGTGCTGAGGTCATGGATCTTGTCTAGGCTGACTGACACATGCAGTGTGGTAGGTTTCCTTCACCTTACCATGCCCCTTTTTGCCTCCACAAGATTCATAACTAGATATTCAAGGAAGAACAGATCTTCCATTTTCCTTGACAGCTTGCTATTTTGAGAAGTGATTAAACTTTCTGCACAAACATGCTTTTCCCTGTAAAGGTTCAATATTATTTTTCCCCCTTTGCTGCTTATGACAGGAACCCTGTGCTCGCTCAGGCATTCCTCCTCCTCCTCCCCGCAAGTCCTGGTGGCTTGATTATTTATCTGTATTAGCTTACTGGTCCTGATGAAGAACGTGTTGTGGAACAGCCTGTTTACTGAAAGGGTGTGAAGGATGGAAATGGGTCCTGGCTTGACGTGGGGACATTTAGCTCTGACTGATGTGCATCTTGTGGGGTTATTTGTCTTGTTTTGTGGTAAATACATAATGGAACCTTACTTATTTGTAGTGCCTTAAAGAGGCATGAGGAAAGTGTGATGGTGCATTATTGAACAGACTTCCATCTCCACAGAAGAGGGAAAGGTTTTTTTAATGGTGTGTTAGGAAGGTTTAGGGGCTGCAGTGGCTCAAGTGGTTGAGATGCTGAACTGTAGGCTGGAATGTCAGTAGTTCAGCAGTTTGAGACCCAAGTGCCGCAAGACGGAGTGACCTCCCGCCTCTGGCTGCAGCTCCTGCCAACCTAGCAGTTCGAAAGCAAGAAATTGCAAGTAGATAAATAGGTACCACTTTGGTGGGAAGGTAATAGCATTCTGTGCGCCTTGGCGTCTACTCATGCCGGCCACATGACCACGGAAATGTCTATGGACAGCGCTGGCTCTTCGGCTTGGAAACGGAGATGAGCACCGCATCCCTAGAGTCGGATTCGACTAGCTTTCAAGCAAGGGAAACCTTTACCTAGGAAGGTTTACTAGGGTAATTTAGTCTGATCCACCTTATATAAGCTACTGTTCATCAAATAATTGAGCCAGGAGGCATACAGATAAAGATTAGGTGCTCTGCCTTAAAACTGAAACATGGATTTCTCACCTGTAGTATGAGACAAGTCTGGACAGTTGTTGCTTCTCAGCAAGTAGACACATAATGAAAAACCTGCATGTGGTATTTTATATTATTTTGTTTTAAACACTTCAACTTTCTAGGCACTCCACAGCAATCAAAACACATTTATGACTCAGATGTAAGATTTGTGAATATGACCATAGAATCCTTAAATCAAATTAAGGCCAAAATTGACACGACTGCATGAACGGATCTTCCCTGCATTTGTAGAATGGAAATGGCAGGTGTTCAAGATCCCAGTTTGCAGCTGGACTGTAGTGCACTGTAGTTGGGATTTACATTACACTTCCTGTTGCAGTGCTGATCAGAAACAGCATATACTGTACTTTATATCATTTAGCCTGCCTTTTCTATCAAAGTTGGAACATTTCAGGATAGTAATGGTTGCTTTTTATCAGCAAAATTGTGCAGGGTGGGTTAACTTTTTCTCCTCACACCCTATGGCCTTTATCCAAATCAAACCTCTGTGTGGTTGCCAGTTCCTTTTTAAAACTCCTAAGAAGAACCATTCATTCCCATATTTGACATATGTTTTGGCTCTTAAAAACACAGAACTATGCTTCAAATCATACTCAGACTCAATTCAAACCATGGTTCAGGATGATGTTTGAGCAGACAAATGATGACTTGCGGTTTATTTATTTAAACTTTTCTATCCGTCTCTATTGCCTTGGGCTCAGTTGGCTGAAACACTAGAAACCATGGCTTGGATCCTATGAACAAGTTCTGTGTGTACTAGATAGTCTCTGCTGTGTAATGTGCTTCCTCCTATGCTAGCTCTTCCATTTGTGCAAGATCAGTGGTTTTCAAAAAGCCTTGTGGAGACTTGTGCAACAGGAATCGTACTCCACAGTAAAGGTGATCTAATGCACATCAAATTTATTCACAGGAACCAGTCCGTGGCTTCAGCTACAGTTTATCAACTACAGTTTCTGATCATTGGGTTTGGTATGATGTCTGGATTGACAGGCCATATTTACAACCAATGCTTGACTTCTAGAGGCTATTGTGTGTCAAAATGAAAATGGACAATAAAAACCCATTTTTTGGATTCTAAACTGTTTCTTCAAACTATAGCTTTAGTGAATTTAGATAAGGCAGTAGCCAAACTTAGCAACCATTATACATCAGCACAGGGGTCATTTCGTAGAAAAAGAGCTAGGGGAACTCATTAGCATAACTCATTAGCATATGCCACCCCCCTGACATCAGGGGCCCGGCGGTGGACCTGCAAGGCCAGCGGGAGTGCGAGGAAGCCCCGCGAAGACCCTCCCTGGCCCCAGGCAGGCAGGGGTGGGGAGAGGCAGAGAGGAAGCAACTTACCCTCCCTCTTCTCCTGCCTCCTCCTGGCTGAATGAGGGCTGGAAGCGGGGCGGCCGGAAGAAGGGGCGGGGCTTCGTCATGTGCCCCGCCCCCCTGCACCTCACCCGGGGGAACTGTGTTCCCCCGCGTTCCCCCCCGAAATGACCTCTGCATCAGCAATTTATATAAAGAGATCAGCTTACGTGAGGGATGCGGCTGACAGGGTGACAGTTTGGTGTAGTGTTAAGAGCACAGACTGTAACCTAGGACAACTGGGTTTGATTCTCAACTCCTCCACGTACAGCTGCTGGTGTGACCTTGGGTCGGTCATAAATTCAAGGGCAGTTCTTGAGAGAGCTCTCTCAGCCCCACCTACCTCACAGGGTGTCTGTTGTGAGGAGGGGAAGGGAAAGGGATTGTAAACCACTCTGAGACTCCTTTGTGTAGTGAAGGGTGGGATATAAATCCAATCTCCTCCTCCTCCTTCTTTTTCTGTCATTTCCAGGGAAAACCCTGAAGTGACAGTAGTAGCTCTAGGATTCCTAGAGCAACCATTGTTGCTTCTGGGTTTTCCCAGGAAGTTGTGTTATCACACTTGCACAGCTGGTGAGCTCTGGGTAAGGGGTAACAGGAGTGAGATGGGGGATTTCCTGCTGCACTCAGGGTCTTAGCAGGCCTGGCTTACACCTTTTCATAAAAGATATTAATTCTCAACCTCATCTGAAAGTTAGTTTCACAGCCTCATAGCAATGCCTGTAAAGGACCTATTCCTTCCCTCATGATGGTATAGTGGAGTCTCCCATTAGCAAAGCAGCTCAGTGGATTTCCTGGCCTGCTGAGCTGTAATGTTCATAAAAATAGCCCTGTTTGTATAATTTAAAATGCTGGTTGAATTTATAGTCCAACTATTAAAATTGCAAAAACTAAAAGTGCAGCAATCGGATTCTTATCTTTATTAAATATTTATATGAATGATGTGGTGGGATTATTAAGCATTTCAGGTAGGTCTTTTTTTTTTAGCACTTTAATGAATTTCAGTAACACTTTCATTCCATTTCCCCAAAAATTAGAAAAAAAGAAAAGAGGCTTGGCTGGCAAGACAGATTTGACTGTCCTATACCTCTCTCAGAGGTAAGGGGACAGCAGAAGGGGGCACTAGCCATCACAGCTCTTTCTCCTCCTACAATAGAAAGGCTTTGATTTGGCAGCTGAATGAAATCTGCACAGATTATTAATGGAGTCAGGAACACAAGTGAGCTAGCTTTTACCCGGGGGCTCTGCTGTTATCTCTAACACTCAAATAAACTATAGCTAAATTGCAGAATTAATCACACTAAAGTCCTGGGTCCTGATAAGTATCCTGTCACACTATTTTTATTTATTTGGAGCTTGGAAAACAATTTAGCAGCATTCTCCAGGGTGTCCCAATTGCTTCCAATGCAGTATCATGTGGCTTTGCATTTGATCTTATCGTGATGACTGAGTTAGTGTGACAGAACAGTATTCCAGTGATTATATCCAGTCTTTCCAACTTCATTGCTAAATGAAGTGGGACAGGAAAGCTAATTATACTTCTGCAATAGAGAGAGGTTTCATATTGTCCAGTCTACTAATTTGCAAAAAAAAATACTGTGTGCACAGTGGTTCTCATTGTCACTTTCTTGAAAAACTGAGCAGGGCTTTGGGCTTTGAACAATTTCTGACCTCTTAAGATTCTCAGGTCTTGAAGATAATAAGAATTGATTGAAGGGTCTGCACACTTTTATTCTGTGTATCTTCCAGTTCTTGAAATATAAAGTAGATCCAGTGAGTAATTTTAATGGTAGAGGTTTCTGTTGTTGCTGGAAATCCTGAGATTAGCCTGCAGTCTAAATTCATTAATTCAAAATCATGTTTATAATTACATCCTCTTCGAAGCTGAAGTTTAGTTACCTTTTTGCCCGTTCTCATACAGAAGGTTTTTCCTCACAGCGGCTCATGTTTTGCTGTACTTCAGGTTCCCACTTGGGATGGCATAAGCAGAGCTGAATGTCTGTCAGCCCTCCAATCCAGGTATTCTTTATGGGTGCATAAGGTGATACCCCCTAACCAACCCTGGCCCAACCAGGCTGCATTATTTAAATCAAGGAAGGGGAGGAATCATGGCTCAGTGGTAGAGCATCCACTTGACCTGCAGAAGGTCCCAGGTTCAATCCCTGGCATCTCCAGTTAAAGGATCTGGCAGTAGGTGATGTGAAACATCTGAGTTGGAGACCCTGGAGAGCTGCTGCCAGTCTGAGTAGACAATTCTGACCTTGATAGATCAGGGGTCTGCTTCAGTATAAGGCACCTTCATGTGTATTTATTTTCATGTATACATGCTGTTTTCATGCACAAGAATCTGTGTAGAAGAATAGTTCTAGATGGTCATTAAAATATTATAATGTCACTTTAAGTATTGTTGTTTCTTTCCTGGTAATCATTAATATCCTACTTGCCTGGCAGTGTAGTGATAGCTGTAAATTGAGGTGAAGTGATCTACTTAGAGCAGGCTCCATATCTATGTCTGAGGGGTAATAACCTTCTTCAGTTTCCAAAGGGGTGTGCTTTGCACTTAGAAAGAATTCAGTCTCCCAGTTTTCATACCACACGAGTAGCATTACAAAATGTTTCCTTAACTCTTCTGAGGCCCCTGCCACACGGCAGGGGAAAAGCCCTTTAAAGCGCGGCTTTTAAAAGCCGCGCCAACGTTGATCCGGCTCGGCGGGATCCCACGGATCCCCCGGCCGAGCCGCCTTTTCTCCCCGGCGCGATCAAACGCCGGAGAGAAAAGACGGCTCTAACCGGGAGCCGGCCGAACTGCGCATGCCTGAGCATGCGCAGTTCGTCTCCGGCCCGGGGTTGTGCCGGCGCGTCCTTGCGCCGGCGATCAGACAGCCGGGAAGAGGCGCTGCATCCACTTGAACCACCGAGATCGGTGGTTCAGTTTGCGGCGCGGTTTCCCCTAGAAGAGACAGTTCGGGGACGGTTTCACGGCGCTTCCCAGATGTTGCGGTGTGATCGCGCCGGTTTGAACCGCCCCCGAACTGTCCCGCTCCCGGACCAAATAGGTAAGTGTGAACGGGGCCAGAGTCTCCTTTACACTTCTGCAGCTTGTGCCAGAATATAAGCGCTGTTTTATTGCCATTTTGCTCCTTTAGGGGCCAAATTTCCCCAGAAGAATCATCTTTGCAAAGAATGGTAGTGACATAGAATGATTTTGGTAAAGCTCAGGTATGTATGATATTACAATAATTCCAGTCAACACTAGACTACTTATATTTGATTGTGATCAGCTAAGACTGTACTAACATTGACACAGAATAGTGACACCAATGTCCCATACTTGCCATGTGCTAAATCTTGCACTAGTAACGACACACTTGCCATGTGCCACTCTTACATGTATTTCTTCAGGATCCCAGTACCAAATAATTTAGTATTGCATGCAGATGTTTTCCCTTCACATCTTTCCCAACACAGCTATTATATTCAAAAGAATGTGTCTCCAAGATACATCTACTGCACAGGCTTTAAGGCTGCAATCGTCAGAACATTTTCTAGATGCAAGTCCCTTTTAATAAAAGGGAACTTATGTCTGAGTAGACCTGCTATCTGGTTCTGTTAATTCACCTATGTACCTAAGCTGCAGCTACTGATCTTGGGTATGATGCTACGCAGAATGATTTAGTTACATTCCCTTGAAAGGAAAAGGGGGGAAAAGCTTATAATGGAAATGCTGACAGACATTTCAGTTGTCTTAAGCATGCTGACAGGCTTAATTGAAGGTAATGATCTCATGCTTTCATGGATACTTTTTCCAAAATGCAACCGCTGCTTTATATCAAAATACCAGTGAGCAAAAAGGACCTCTTTTTCAGTGCACTTTTAACCACACAGTGTTGTTCACCTGCCAGTGACAATTTAGGAGTATTTGTTCTCTCTAGGTCGCTACAACGTTTCTTTCAGCACCAGGCCAAGGTTCATTCATTTTGCATTTTTTTAAACCTCTCATGCCTTTTTATGTGCCTAAAGTAGTCACTCTGCAATGTTCTTTGCTTGGATGTCAGTTCTACCAAATTATTTATTCATAAGTTAAAGATCATAATCTGTCTTGTAAATTTGACATCAGTGGTTAAGAAAAATGAATACTCTTAACATGTCATGAGCAAGGAATTTTTCCCAAGTTCTTCTCTTCGGATGTTCAAGGTATTGCTCAGTTATTAAAAAGGAATGTAACGAGCTGAAAATGTGCCTATTATGGATAAGAATGGGGGGGGGAAATATGCAGGGGGTTGTATGAGAACCTAAACAAACCTTAGAAATGAGAAAAGAGAGACGGGAATTGCACTGGACTTCTAATATATATACAGTTGCCAACTCTGAGTTAGGAAATTCCTGGAGATTTTAGACATGGAGCCTGAGGAGGATGGGACTTACTGAGGGAATGGACCACGTAAGGGTATAATGCCATCGAGTCCATGTTCCAAAGTAGCCATTTTCTCCAGAGGAACTGATATTTATGGTCTGGAGATCGATTGTAATTTCGAGAGATCTCCAGATCCTACCTGGAGGTTGGCAATCCTATTCTGATAAAGGTATTCCTTGGAAATTTTGAGTCAGTTCTTACTGATGCAGCAGTTTCTAATGTGATGGACCTTGTCCCCAAACAATATAATGAAAAATTAATGTGCATAAGCAGTAATAGAAGTTGTCACGGCTCAGGTGGGGTGTCACCTGATGCTGCCACCACTCTGGATTTAGGTTCCCTTGAGAAGGTCCAGAGCACCTTCCCAAGACCTTCAGACCTCCCTTTTCGCCGAATAACAGGCATGAGGACCAGGCAGAGTGAAACAAGGAAAAGGTTTATTTTAAAGGAGGTCAAACAACAAGGTGCAGAATAATAACAGTAAGTGGGTGAAAAGAAATCAAATGCCCTAATGCGTCTAAATATATACTGTCCCTAGCTCACTATTCCAAGTGACACTAGACTACTCACCCTTCCCTCAGGATGAGGGTTTCTTCCTGCAGTAGCCTTCCTTCTGGCTTTGCCCTCTGGAAGAAAGAACAGCTTCTGCTCTGGCACCAGCCCTTTTGTTCCCTAGCCCTCTTCTTCCCTATTGGTCAATTTTGGCTCCAAAACCTCTCAGGGGCTTCTGGGAATTGTAGGCCCAGCCTCACCTACTGCTAGCCAGGCTCCCTGGGCCTAGTAGGCCTCTGGTGGCACAGCCCAGATCATGACAGAAGTTAACTATCAAAGATGCGTTATTTCAAATACTTACAATGGTAGTTCACAGCACTTCACAATGAGAGTTGGTCTTTGGCTATTAATCCGTTTGAATTTAGGCCTTCATAGAGCTTCTCTTTCCAGCCTCAAGTCCACATTTATGATGTGGAGATTAACATACTGAACTGACATACATTACAAGACTGTTGTGAAGGCATGATAATAAATGGAAACTCACTTTAGCACTTCAGAAATATTCAGTGTTATTAACTGAAATGCCTACTTAATGAGTTGGATCCAACCAGCTTTCCTACTGCTGAAAGAGGAGCAGGGAGTCCTCTTTTGACCACCAAATAGGCTAGGGATCATTACATGGACAAAGGTCATGCAGAGTGGAGATGTAATGTGGAAAGGAATTGGCTGAGATTGTGCGAGAAACAAAGAAATTAATTCTGGTGGGATTCAACCCTTTATTTTGGCAAATTAGCTTGGGGGAGGGACAGCTTCAGAGTAGTACCCAGAGCAGGAGGAAGACAGATGGGGGAGTGAACGTGTGAAGAAGAAGAGGTTAAATCATATTGCTTGATTCTGATGCATGAGCATAGTCCAAGAGCAGCTGTGTGTTGATGGACAGTTTTTGGGTAAATCTCAGCCTAGATTATCAATTTGAATGTTGGTCCTTTCATTTTCTAAATTTGACTGTTGCTGGTCATGTGATGCAGGGAAAGGGGTAGAATTTACCTCACTGAGAGCTATTCTGGAGGCTATACTGGTTTGCCATGGTGATCCCATCTGTTATTTAACTCAGGAAGGCTGTTTGACTTTTTCTGTCTGATGGTTCAGTATTATGCTGTCTGTCTGTTAATGGCTTACAAGCACCTGTTTGTTCAAATGTAGGGTGATCTCACAGAGTCACAAGACAAGCCTTTTGTCAGAGAAGTTATACAGTTTCTGGTTATCTCACCATGAGACAGCATTTAATTTAATTTGATGTCCTTGAAGAGTCAATCAAAATTCTTTGGCCTGGAGTACTGCTTAGCAATGTCTTCACTGGACTCCTGATTATAGGGATGGAGGTACCATTATGTTCTGACTGAACTGCTTTCAGATTTTCTTCTTTCAGGCCATTTGTGTGCACAAGGAGTTTTGAGGCACGCACATGGGTATCAATGAACTGTTCAATACACATGGGTATCAATGAACTGAGAGTATGCCCTAGAACAAATCCGATATTCCCCTTCATCTGCACATTTCAGGGCAAGGGGAATAAGAAGGAGAGTGCTTTATCCAACTGAAAAACACCAAATTACATGCACAAACAAACCTTTTTTAAAACCTAGTGCTGAATCTCAAGTTAAAGTGCAGCACTATGAGTCAAAGTTTGCATATTTAATATTTCATAGGCTTGTTTAATAAAATACAATAAATCCATGTTAGTTATTGGCATGAGATGTAATGCAAATTTCACAATCCCCATTACATTATTTATTATTTATTAATGTCAATAGGAATAAGTGGTGATAAGTGAAGGAGACCTGAACCGTGGTCTCAAGTGAGCTTGTTGTATCAAGCAGTAACAGCTTTGAGACTACTGTTTTCTCATTACCGGCACACCATGTCATGTGGCAAACTACTCTGAAACTGCAGCAAGGAAAGGACTTTCTCTAGGAATGGTTGCAGCTGGTGAAACTACTTAAGTTGCACTGGGGCGGCCATGTTACTCTGCTGCAGCCAAAATGACAAAGAATCTGCCAACACCTTAATGGCTAACTTTGGCATGATGCTTTCGGAGGCAGAACATGCAACAAAGTGTATTCTGAGACACAGAAGATTGCACCAAATGAGTTCACTAATGTTTAAAGGGTTGTGTGTATAAAGTGCTGTCAAGTTGCAGCTGACTTATGGTGACCTCCACCAAGGGGGTTTTCAAGACAAGTATGGATGTGGCTCTGACACTCCACAGGTGAGGGGGCCAGTTAAAATGGTCTGTCTGTGGAAGCTCATGAATCCTACTGGATTTGAGAAATCTCTGGGGGATTTCAGGGTTCCCAATAACATGCGCTGCTGAGGCTACAGTGGGGGCTTTGAACATGAAGCTTTTAGAAGTTATTGACAGGATTGCATCTCATCAACCTCTCCCATCCATGGGGGAAAACCCACTCTAATCCTTCTTGGATAACTCATTTGCCCTGGAACCTTCTCAGTCAGGTTTAAACACAGGATAAGCATATGGAGCAGAGGTCCATCAGTGGCTATTAGCCACAAGGTATCGATAGGAACTCACAGGCTGAGGCAGGTGACGCACTGTAGCTGCAAAAAAATGTTTTCTTCCAACCTAGTTTAGCCCAGATGACTCCCTACCGTGACTCAGCTGATTTGGCCACCCAGATCCATGCCACAGTAACATCTTTGTAACATTGTAATGAACTCTAGATAGGTCTCCCCTTGAAGTCATCTTGTAAACTCCAGTTGGTGCAGAATGCTGCAGCTCAGTTATCAGGAGCTAGGCACAGCATGCATATTCCGGCCACACAGGAGGAAGCCAACAGCATGTCTCCTGAGGGCCGCCTTTGCCTCCTCATGAGGAGGAAGGAGGAAGGGCTGCGGTGCAGCCTCAACTCCGTAAGGGGGGGCGGAGCCGGCACAGCTTTCAATGGCTGGCTCTGCTCTACCCCATTGAGTGCTCACCTTGCACTCGGCCCACCCACCTGCCCTGTATGTAGTGTAAGCACAGGCTGGTTGCCCATTTTGGGGGGGGGGTAGGAATTTTTTGCCACTTCTCTGATTGAGAAGGGGTCTTTTTTTCCTACCCTACACTGCGGCCAGTGGATTGAGGAATTGGCTTGGGATGGGGCCATGAGTTAGATCATCACTTTATCAGGGCAGAATTAGGTTCAGATAAAGTTCAGTGGCTACGTAAGCACCAATCAATAACCCCGTGGGGGGTATAGGAGACTGCGGGATCAACCCTGCAGCCGTGCGGCCAGGGATGAGGCTTGCAGTTTGCTTATGGGGATGGCCACGGCGGAGCCTCTGCACTGGCCGTGCGGTGGTGTTGGAGGGCTCCTCAAGGCACATCCAATCATTGGCTCGGCTGGGTTTGCAAGCGACTTACGATTGGCTCCAACCCCGGGCCTGGGTGTCTTGCCTGTTATACAGTGTGCATGGGGTCAAAGCGACACCAGGCCTTGACCATGCCGTTGAAGGTGCATCCGAATCATTGGCTCCGCTGGGTTTGCAAGCGACTTACAGTTGGCTCCAACCCCGGGCCTGGGTGTCTTGCCTGTTATACAGTGTGCATGGGGTCAAAGCGACACCAGGCCTTGACTGTGCCACTGTTCATGTTTGCCCTTGCCGTTACTTTCAATATGTTAAATAAAGTGGCCTTAGTTTCATCCAACCTTGGTTGTCTTTCTTCCGTCTGAGGGGGCAATCCGCCCATCGTTCAGTCATTCCATTGGCTGCCCATCAGCTACCAGGCTCAGTTCATCATGGTACTGGTATCACACATGGACTACATATAAAGTCAACATATGCAAGTAAACAATGGCCTCTTTCCCCAGTCTTCTCAGGAAAGTTGTAACTCTATTACTAACTAGCTAGAACTTTAGAAATAGCATTCCAGAGTCAGTTCTGTGTATAATCTTTTTCCTGGCTGAAGTAAATTCTTTCATTTCCACAGTTTCTGCCTCCCCCTCTCTCCTCAAAGCTGGCATCATTACAAAAAAGACTGTATTCATCATGTTTCATTCACATGGATGATGAAAATCTTAATTAAGTAATCAGGGGCATAATCCACCAGCAAGGCCTCCTGTTCAATCTCCTCTGAAATGAACAGGAGCTACACAAGATAACTTTCCTGCCGATTGGACCCCTTTGTGGGATTCTCAGAAGATGGGGTGTGTGTGGGGGGGAACCTCTACTGTTCTATTAGTGCTGAGAATTGTTACTTTTCATCAAAATGGCCAGAGCCAGCTGCAGTTACTGGGATGCCAATTTTAATAATTAAAAACTTTATTCCCTGACACAACATTTTTATGTGCATAAATGCTGGAATTTCTGTACTGCTGGGCAAAAATGATTGCATCTTTGTCTGAACAGAAAGCAAGCAAGCAGTAGTTTGCTACCTCCTCCGACAGTAAAATGGAGTCTGACTCTGGCAGGTGGAAATAAATAATGAATTTTACTGAGGGGGACAGAGAATGTTGGGGATGAGCAAAGATGTCTTTTTCGGCTGAGACCTCTCTCCGTATGTTTCTAGGCAAGTGAGCAAATCTGCTGTGATGTGCTATGACAACTTGGTAGAACATTGCCCAGAGTCCAAGGGGACAGGGATTTCCTTGGGTCCCAAAGCAAAGTCCTTATACATATATTCAGAAATAGATTACACCAAGGCTGATCCTAGACAAAACAGGAAATTTCATAGAATAAACAAAAAAAATCTAAGAGGGAAGCCAGCAGGAAGGATTTGCCAATAGTCTCGGCTTTCTCTGCAGTGTGTGCCACTGAAGCCTGAAAGCAGAGTGGGATTAGTTTTGACGTCTTATTTCAATGAGTTGTTGTGACACTAGCCTTTGTGTGTAGGGAGATGCTCCTTGTGACATGCTGACAAACTGAAAAGGAAGAAACGCTAAAGAGACATTTAATTGACTCTTGCACCTTCACTGTAAATGTAGCCTGCTGAAGCAGAAATCTGCGGCAGCAACCAACCACTGTGAGGTCTGCTTCTCCAAATATGAGATGGCAGAAAGGAAGTTCAAAGCGTTTCATAGTGCATGCTTTTCTGGTGATGTGGGCAAGAGGCCAGATTCAATATCTCCTACATAAAACAACACAAGAGATGTGAAATATGAAACAAAAAGGCATGTGTTGAGTGTTAATGAGAAGAGTGTGCTCAGAGAGATCTGAAATGAACATCCCAATATCGTTTCTAAGGTCAGGGTCCCTCCCCTTTATAATCTTTGAATGTTGACTTAAACCCAAAAATCTATCCATTCATAGTGTATGTGCACACAGTTATGCTGAATAAATCAGTGTAAATTCACTACTGATAAAAGTAGACTTCTAAAACAATATTGAAAGGAATGGCATATACTACACACTTCTTTTAACCTGCAAATGAAAGCCAAGAAGTTTCACATACATAAATATAGTTGCTGAACTGAGGGTCATTCTAATTTCTTAACTGTCTTTTTAATCCGCTTAAAAAAAAAGAAGAGTTATGCATTCAGTTTTCTTTCTTTGCTGTGTTGGTTTCCCTGCTTTTGGCTGTATGTATATGTATGAAGGCTGTGAAGTTAGAATAAACATTAGGGAATTTCCATTGCAGAGACAATTTTGTGTTTGGCTTGGGCTAAGCTTTGTTTTGTTTTTAATCTACCTATTTTGTGTATGCATATGAATTAGTCACGATGGGTAGAAAGTTAGATATTCATCCCTGTTTTAAATTATTTTTCACCCAGGCTAAATAAATGCATGCAATACTAAATGCATATGTTATGCAACAACCTCAGTATTTATGGTAAAGTTAAAAACATTTATCTCTTATTGATCTCAATGTAAAAGATGTCCAGTCTCCCATTGAAATTAATGGAATAGGGAAATATTCCGTTTTGTCTGGATTCTGATCTAAGTAAACTTCAGAGGGATATATTTTCATAGCACTGGACATAATAAAGCAGATAAAAAATAGAATGTAGCCCTTTATTGATAATTGACCTAAAGGCCTTCATTGATTATTTGACATAAAGCCATGACTTCATTAACCAACTGGATCTCATTTACTTTCTTTTTTATTTCTCTCTCTCTCGGACATACAGTCCCTTTCCTCTTGAAGCAGGTAACAAATTTTGTTGTTGTTCAGTCGCACAGTCGAGTCCGACTCTTCGCGACCCCATGGACGAGCTCTCGCCAGGCCTTCCGATCTTCCGCCGTCCTCTGAAGTTGGCTCAACTTCATGTTCGTTGCATCGATGACACTGTCTAACCATCTCATCCTTTGCCGTCCCCGTCTTCTTTGACCTTCAATCTTTCCAAGCATCAGGGTCTTCTCCAGTGAGTGCTCCCTTCTCATTTGGTGGCCACAGTATTTGAGCTTCAGTTTCATTATCTGGCCTTCCAGGGAACAGTCAGGGTTGATTTCTTTGAGGATTGACTGATTTGTTCTTCTTGCAGTCCAAGGGACTCTCAAGAGTCTCCTCCAGCACCATAATTCAAAAGAATCTATTCTTCGGCGCTCGGCCTTCCTTATAGTCCAGCTCTCGCAGCCATACATGACTACTGGGAATACCATTGCTTTGACCATGCGGACTTTTGTTGGCAGGGTGATGTCTCTACTTTTTATCATGCTGTTTAGGTTCGCCATCGCTTTCCTCCCAAGGAGCAGGCGTCTTTTAATTTCATGGCTGCAGTCACAGTCTGCGGTGATCTGGGATCCCAGGAACGTGAAGTCTGTCACTACTTCCACGGCTTCCCCTTCTATTTGCCAAGGAGTGATGGGGCCGGATGCCATGATCTTAGTTTTTTTGATGTTGAGCTTCAAGCCCACTTTTGCGCTCTCCTCTTTTACTCTGAGCAAGAGGTTCTTTAGATCCTCTTCACTTTCAGCCATTAGAGTGGTATCATCTGCATATCTGAGGTTGTTGATCTTTTCCCCAGCAATCTTAATTCCCGCTTGTGATTCATCCAGGCCAGCATTTCGCATGATGTACTCTGCATATATATTAAATAAGCAAGGTGACAGTATACATCCTTGTCGTACTCCTTTTCCTATGCTGAACCAATCAGTTGTTCCGTATCCGGTTCTAACTGTCGCTTCTTGGCCCTTATACAGGTTTCTCAAGAGACATGTGAGGTGGTCTGGTACTCCCATCTCTTTAAGGACCTGCCATAGTTTGTTGTGATCCACACAGTCAAAGGCTTTAGCATAGTCAATGAAGCAGAAGTAGATATTTTTCTGGTACTCTCTTGCTTTCTCCATAATCCAGCGAATGTTGGCAATATGATCTCTCGTTCCTCTACCTCTTCGAAACCCAGCTTGTACTTCTGGTAGTTCTCTATCCACGTACTGTTGAAGCCTAGCTTGTAGGATCTTGAGCATGACCTTGCTAGCGTGTGATATGAGTGCAATTGTGCGATAGTTTGAACATTCCTTGGCATTGCCCTTCTTTGGGATTGGAATGTATACTGATCTTTTCCAATCCTGTGGCCACTGTTGCGTTTTCCAAATTTGCTGGCAAATGGAGTGCAGAACTTTAACAGCATCATCTTCTAAGACTTTGAATAGCTCAGCTGGAATACCATCACCTCCACTAGCTTTGTTGTTAGTAATGCTTTCTAAGGCCCATTTAACTTCACATTCCAGGATGTCTGGCTCAAGGTCAGTGATTATACCGTCGTGTTTGTCAAGGACATTGAGGTCTTTCTTGTATAGTTCTTCTGTGTATTCTTGCCATCTTTTCCTAATCTCTTCTGCTTCTGTTAGGTCCCTACCGTTTTTGTCCTTTATCATGGCCAGCTTTGCATGGAACGCTCCCTTGATTTCTCCAATTTTCTTGAAGAGATCTCTAGTCCTTCCCATTCTATTGTTTTCTTCTATTACTTTGCACTGTTCATTCAGGAAGGCCTCCTTATCTCTCCTTGCTGTTCTCTGGAAATCTGCGTTCAGTTGGGTAAATCTTTCCTTTTCGCCTTTGCCTTTCGCTTTCCTTCTTTCCTCTGCTATTTGTAAAGCCTCATCAGAAAGCCACTTTGCTTTCTTACATTTCTTTTTCTTTGGGATGGTGGTGATTGCTGCCTCCTGTACGATGTCACGAACCTCTGTCCATAGTTCTTCAGGCACTCTATCTATCAAATCCAGACCCTTGAATCTATTCTTCACCTCTACTGTATATTCATCAGGGATGCGATCTAGGTCAAACCTGAATGGCCTCGTGGTTTTCCCAATTTTCTTCAGTTTAAGTCTGAATTTTGCAATGAGCAGCTCATGATCTGAACCACAGTCAGCTCCAGGTCTTGTTTTTACTGACTGAATAGAGCTTCTCCATCTTTGACTGCAAATTATATAGTCAATCTGATTTCGGTGTTGCCCATCTGGTGATGTCCATGTGTAGAGTCGCCTCTTAGGTTGTTGGAAAAGGGTGTTCGCTATGACCAGTGTGTTCTCTTGACAAAACTCTGTTAACCTTTGCCCTGCTTCATTTTGCTTTCCAAGGCCAAACTTGTCTGTTATTCCAGTTACCTTTTGACTTCCTACTTTAGCATTCCAGTCCCCTATGATGATGAGGACATCATTTTTTGGTGTTAGTTCTAGGAGGTGTTGTAGGTCTTCATAGAACCGGTCCACTTCAGCCTCTTCTGCATCAGTGGTTGGGGCATAGACTTGGATTACTGTGATGTTGAATGGTTTGCCTTGGAATCGGACAGAAATCATTCTGTCATTTTTGAGATTGTATCCCAGTACTGCCTTTTGCACTCTCTTGTTGACTATAAAGGCCACACCATTTTTTCTACGAGATTCCTGGCCACAGTAGTAGATATAATGGTCTTCTGAGTTGAATTCACCCATTCCTGTCCACTTTAGTTCACTGATTCCTAGGATATCGATGTTCAGTCTTGCATCTGATCTAGTCCAGACAATCCACACAAAGAGATTTAAACTAAAATAATTAACTATTTAGCAACTCTGACCATTTCTACAAATTTTAAAGTAACCTGTCAGCAACAGTAATCTGGAGTGGGAGGAGATCTGCCAACAAGGTGCTTAGTGAGAAAATGGCCAAGGCTGTTTTTTAATGTAATGTCATTATCCTGATGTCATGAATATGGAACCTAATAAACTAAGAGGAGGTGTCTTGAGCTACAGAATTTCCTTTCAGTGCCTCCAGTGGAAAAAAGGTCATTTGGGGCCCCTTGTCAGCTGCCAAGGCTTAGATCACCCTGCACACAGGAGAGAAAGCTTTCAAATGTCTTACATCAAGCCATTACAAGAGGTAGAAAGCACAGCCTGTGAAAGAAAGGAACTGTTATGGAGGGACTTAGAGCTATGGATCAGGGTGGTATGGAAAGTGAATAGCAGATAATAGCCTTCTAGTGGATGGGCTACGCACAAGGCAGTAGACTATAGGAGCTTTGTGAATGAGCACTGTGGCTTGCTTTTACCCACTTGACCTTTACTTTGAATGGGTGGGCTTAAAGAGATCACAAGAGCATTGCAGAAGAGTGCTTGGCTCAGAGCCACTGGTGCCTGAAACTGTGTTTTGAAACTCAGAGGGCGAAGGGTTCTGTTCAAGATGCTGTTTTGCTAGTTGTTTCCCTTTAGGGATATTTTGCAATATTTATTCCAGCAAGGATGAATAATATAAAGGCAGAAGGTTGAGGAGCTGATTTTATACCAGTACTTGAGTTTGCTTCTGCAATAGATATGTTGATATAAACCTGGTTAGTGATTTACAGCGCCATCCTATGTAGAGTTAAAAGTAAAGGTAAAGGTTCCCTTGCTCGAAAGCCAGTCGAATCCGACTCTAGGGTTGCGGTGCTCATCTGTAGAGTTACAGCCTTCAAATTCAGTGGATTTAGAAGGGTGTCATTCTGCTTAGGGTTGCACTGCATTTCCATAAACATTTTTGCGGAGACCTAATCTGCCCCCCCCCATTTGCCACCATAGTAAAACTAGGGAGGCATGAGCTCTTGATCCTGAAAGAAAGTCCACAACAAGTAGATGGAGCTAGTGTTGCCAGGCCAAGCAGGAGGGTTGAGGTTGGGGACACTGTGGGGCAGTACTGTAAGCATGACAACATCACTTCTGGGGGGAAACTGAAAACAACAGTGGTTGCTCCTGAAATCACCAGAAACTCTATGATATTGCCACTTCTGGGCTTTCCCTGGCAGTGATGTCATCATGCTTATGAAGCCAGTGAGGGTTTTTGGTTTTTTTTCATCTTGCCGCTGCTTGGAGTGGCTGTGGGTAATGGGAGTTCAGGGCAGGGGATTCCCCATCCCAATGTGTGTGTGTGTGTGGGGGCTTGGCGGGCCTCAGTTGGTATATACCCTGTTTCCCCGAAAATAAGACCTACCCCCAAAATAAGCCCTAGCAGGATTTCTATGCATTTGTGGTATAAGCCCTAGTCTGTCTTCTTGAGAAAAAATAAATATAAGACAGTGTCTTATTTTCGGGGAAACACGGTACCTTCTATTAACCCCTGAAAATATTTTGGTGCTAAAGTCAGAGCCAGACTAGGACACAGACTATAACTGTCACTTTTGGTTTACTTTAAGAATCAGGTACTACAGTGTGGGGAGAAGGGAGCTTCTAAGGTGTGTGGCATTCAAAATCAGTACACTGAACAGCATCAGAAACCAAGCTTTTTTTTTTTTTAATTAGCCAAACATTCCTTAGAGAAAAACGTTATATTCATTTGCCAGACCTATTTTTGAAAGCTAGTGGAATAGCATAGAATTAGTGAGAGTGTGAAAAGAGAAGGGTCAAGAAGAAGGTTAAAAGGAAAAGGAGTGAAAAAATAAGAAAGAAAAGCCTGGGCCTAATTGAAATTACAATTGCTTTCATTTTGGGAGAATGTTTTCTTAACAGATTGTTGCAGCCTTCTGCCTCAAGGTTTTTCTGATTAAATTAATGATGGTAGTGATAAGCTCCATTAATACTGCTGCTTCCTGGGGGAAATACTTTTTGTTCCCCTACAGCCCATTCCCTTTTTACATCTTTTTCTGGAATCTCAGGTACAGCAATAGAATCCTTAATTGGGGCCACAATAGGCCAAAAAGAGGATGAACTTCCTTTTTACTGCTATGCAAGCGTAGGCAATCAAGGGGATTAATATTTCATGTGTGTCAGTCTTAATGTTTGGTATTTTAGTTACAGGCTCCTTTGTCACTTAGCTGGGAGGGTTTGAGAGGGCTGTTGTAGCAGGTGAAGGTCTTGAACTTACTTCTGTTTTATGCCAACAACTATCGTAGAACCAGTCAGTTGTGTGATGTTGGCTGTTGTTGATGTTGTGCTATGAAGGGCCTGCAGTTTGTTATATAATGAATCCAGGGTCCAGATCTCCCTGTTGATGTGGAAAATAAGCAGTTGAAAATCTCAGTTCTAGAGGACCTACCTAACATGTGTATATGGAAGACAGTGCACTGGTGGGTGAAAGAATCTTTATACACGCACAGAAGCATTATTTTTATTATACTACCCATGATGTCTGTGCCCTGTCGTGGAAAGCAACACCATCAAACACTGGTGATTTGGGAAAGGAAGGAGAAATCTGGAGAACTGGGGAGGTAGTTTCCTTACATCTTTTACAGATGGCCATGTGTATTTTTAATACAATGTGTTTTAGGGGGTGTGGTGCTCTGTGCATACATTTATTATTTTTATTTATGGTGGCTCAGGCCTTAGTATTAAAGGTAAAGGTTTCCTTTGTTTGAAAGCCAGTCGAATCCAATTATAGGGTACGGTGCTCATCTCCGTTTCAAAGCCGAAGAGCCAGCACTGTCCGAAGACGTTTCTGTGGTCATGTGGCCAGCATGACTAGATGCCGAGGCGCACGGAATGCTGTTACCTTCTCACCGAAGTAGTACCTATTTATCTATTTGCAATTTCTTGCTTTCAAACTGCTAGGTTGGTAGGAGCTGGGACCAGAGACGGGAGCTCACTCCATCATGCGGCACTAGGGTCTCGAACTGCTGCACTACCGATCTTCCAGTCTGCTGAACTACCGATCTGAAGATACTTACAAGCAGGTTGCTTTATTGGGGTTGCCAACCTCCATGTAGGGTTTGGAGGTCTCCTAGGATTACAACTGATCTCCAGACAACAGAGATGAGTTCCCCTGTAGAAAATGGCTGCTTTGGAGGGTGGCCTCTACAGAAGAAGAGGAAGAACAGTTGGTTTTATACCCCACGTCCCTCTATTCTAAGGAGTCTCAGAGCAGCTGACAATCACATTCACTTCCCCTCCCCATAACAGGCACCTTGTAAGGTAGGTGGGGTTGAGTTCTGAGAGAACTGTGACTGGCCCAAGGACACCCAGCAGACTTCTTGTGGAGAAGTAAGGAACCAAACCTAGTTCTCCAGATTAGAGTCCTCCACTCTGAACTGCTGCACCATGCTGGCTTTCGCATTACAGCATTATAGCTTGCTTGAAGTCCCTCTCCAAACCCAAACCCCACCCTCCCCAGACTCTGCCCATAAATTTGGAATACTGTGTGCAGTTCTGGTCACCACACCTTAAAAATGATATTATAGCTTTGGAAAAAGTGCAGAAAAGGGCAACTCAAATGATAAAAGGGTTGGAACACTTTCCCTATGAGGAAAGGTTAAGGCGCTTAGGGCTCTTTAGCTTAGAGAAACGACGACTGAGGGGTGACATGATTGAGGTTTATAAGATTATGCATGGGAAAGAGCAGGTAGAGAAAGAGGTACTTTTCTCCCTTTCAAACAATACAAGAACTCGTGGGCACTCCATGAAATTGCTGAGCGGCCGGGTTAGAACGGATAAAAAGAAGTACTTCTTCACCCAAATAGTGATTAACACATGGAATTCACTGCCACAGGAAGTGGTGGCGGCTACAAGCATGGACGACTTCAAAAGGGAATTAGATAAGCATATGGAGCAGAGGTCCATCAGTGGCTATTAGCCACAAGGTACAGATAGGGGCTCTGGGGCAAGTAATGCTCTGTCTTCTTGGTGCTTGGGGGGGGGGGTCAAAAGTGGGAGGGCTTCTAATGTCCTGGCCCCACTGGTGGACCTCCTGATGGGCACTGGTATTTCTGGCCACTGTGTGACACAGAGTGTTGGACTGGATGGGCCTTTGGCCTGATCCAACATTGGCATCTCTTATGTTCTTATATTATCTTCAGGAATTTCCAAAGCTAAAGTTGGAAACCTTATTCTTTATGTATGTTGGGGTAAGAGGGAGGCCTGGATTGCAGTGGGGTTTGAATTAAGGAGCACTGAGCCTTACACCTTAAGAAAAAAACAGTAACATTCACTTAGTATCTGAAGGACAGAGGCCTGGTTGCTTCTTTCTTAGCTAGAGAACTATGCCATTTGTAAACATTTGACTGCAACTGGGAAACTTAATTTCCAGATTTTTTTTAAAATGGATTTTACTAGTGCTAGACAGATTTGCAAAAGTGAAAACTTTCTAGAGAAGAATAATACTTTCAATCCACTTTCAGTGCACTTTCCAACTGGATTTTACTGTATGAACTGGCAAAATCCAGTTGGAAAGTGCATTGAAAGTGAATTGTGTGTGACTGCAGCCAGAGTGACTTCCCCCCAGTCACCCAATGAATTTCAGATCTGGTGAAGATTTGAACCTTATTCTTGCCAGTCCAAGTCGAGTACTCTAATGACTCCAGCATTTTTGGCTGCCATCCTTCTTACAAAGGATAACATGAATATAAAATTATTGTTACTCAAATGCAGAAAATGATATTTTGTGTGTGTAATTATTGTGTGTGTAATTATTAATAGCTATCTGTTTACTAGGGTTGCCAAATCACTTACTGGTAATAGTGGGGGAGAGTTGGTCTGTGTCTGGAAGTTTCTGGCACATGCTTTGCGAGCACGTGCCACGATGATGTCACCCGGAAGTAATGTTATCACGTTGGGCACGTCACTGGCTGATTGCTAGACCATCAGCCAGAGACGTACCCGGCACGATGATGTCACCTCTGGGTGACATCATTGCGCCAGGCACGTCGGCCCAAACTGGGCACTTTGGGGGCGGGGTTCCCCCCTGCCAGCCTTTTTCGGACCGGCGGATTGGGGAACCTTTTAGCGGGGGAACCTCCAACCTCTCGGGGGACCTGGCAACCCTACTGTTTACAGAATATGGAACTTCTGTTCTCTAACTGTGGCATTCCATCTGATGAGTAGGAATAGCAGTTTCTACCCAACAGGGCTATTATTGATATGAAGAAAATATAGGAAATGTTTGCCAGTTTGAATCTTTGAGTGGCAACCTGAAATGTGCAAAGACAGTAAATTCATGTGCAACACACTTCCTTTATTTGTGCAGATTATCAACCCCTGAACTAGAAACTTTATCCTTTGGGACAGACATATATGTTTTTGCTTTGCACCATAATTATATGCACAGAAATAAGAATAGCAAGTCTATTCTTCACAATAGCCATTTTCTCCCAGGTGTCCTAAGAGGAGGGGAAAGACCTCAAGCAAAAAAAAAAAACAACAACAACTAATAAAACGATAACAACTAGCATGAGAGTTTTGAGTGACATTCCTTTTTGAGTGGCCCACCCAGTCCCCTGCTCCAAAACCCATATTACCAGTAAAATCAGCATTCAGATCAGCATGCTTACTTGAAAAGCGCTCCATCTGGAAGCACCCTTTGGGTTTAAAAATTAAATGGTATAAAACAAAATCACCACAAATTATGCAAATTCTTTACAATTATAAGTGGTTTGTTAAATATGAGAATTATTTTTAAGTATTTCTGAGGTGGTAATATATATGCTACATTCAGTTTGATATTGTGGCAAGAGGTTGAAATATTCCAGTTTTCTGTTTTTGTTTTTGTACTGTAGGTTTTTTGTAGATTACAGTGCATTTATGACACTTGAAATAAAGCAATAGATGTTGGCAACTTTGTAGAAGAAATGACAAAAACTGGAACCGGGCCTAAGATATTAATGGATGTCAGTAATTGGGACGGAATAATCAATCTAGACATTAAGAGAATGTTTTCAGTTAGCAACTCTCTTCCATTGACAATGAAATGGGTTGGCTTAATCTCCTGGCGTTATCCTCTGTGCTGTCTGTGCTTTCCTGACAGTTGAATCTTTGAGACAGGCAGGGCTTTTTTTGTAGAAAAAGCCCAGCAGGAACTTATTAGCATAATAGGCCACACCCAACAGCAGACACTCATTAGCATATCAGGCCACACCTTTGACAGCAAGCACATTAGCATATTAGGCCACACCCCCATGTTGCTAGAAGTGTGGTTGTCCAGCCACACATCCCTTTTGCTTCTTATTCTGTTTACCTTGTTGTCAAAAGCCAGTGGTTTTTTTTGTAGCAAGAACTCCTTTGCATGTTAGGCCACACACCCCTAATGTAGCCAATTCTAATGAGTTTCTGCTGTTGGGTGTGGCCTATTATGCTAATGAGTTCCTGCTGGGTGTGGCCAACTCAGGAGCCAGCCGGAACTCCATTCCTGTGCGTTCCTGCCCAAAAATAGCGCTGGAAACAGGTATTTTTTTTCTTAATTTCTTCAAATCCTGAACAGGCCTGAGGTCTCCTTGACTCCTTGTCCTTTCAAGGGAGAATAGATGAGTAGAAAACCTGACACATGTAGGGATGCCAACAAGCACACAGGGAACATGGCTAAGTTAGATAAACACAGAAAACACCGTGTTGAAACAATAAACACAATATTCACATGCACTTATAGCTAAATATATTTGCTTTATATACACAACATCAACTCTAGTGTATTGTAAACACTTTCAAACTACAACATCACATTTCAAACACTTTCAAACTAAGTTATATAACATGAAGAGTCCAACTGTCTTCTTCCTGATGGAGGATAAATACCAATGTACAGTTATTTGCACCGAACAATGCAGCAACCTATTGTACATTTCCCAAGTGATGATCCATCAGGTAAACCTAGCAGGCAGCTTGTATTTCTCACTGTGATGATTCAGCTTAGCAAGCAAGCCTAGTAGATGTATTTTCCCGTGAGGTGATTCAGCTAGCAAGCAAGCAACTCTTCATGTTATATAACTTAGTTTGAAAGTGTTTGAAATGTGATGTTGTAGTTTGAAAGTGTTTACAATACACTAGAGTTGATGTTGTGTACATGTAGGGATGCTGCAGATTGTTTTATGTAATCAGAAAAACCTTACAAAGAATGAAGTAAATTCAGACTACAAGTGAATCTTGAAATGCTTCCCTACATTTTTTTTTTTACATCTCCCTTCACATTAGGTAGGGATTTAAGCGAGACTTCTTTTCCTAATACATTACTGGCAAAGTATTAACAAATGCAACTTCCATTAAAGATCTGAAGATGTACTCCAGAAATGACTCTGCTATGTGAAATTGCAAATCAGGTAGCTTGTGTCAAAAAGCAGCACTGCTGCTGGGTAAAATTAATATACAGTAAGGCGTACTAATTTTATGCTGGTGAAAAACAAGTGCATACAGCTGCAAACTTTGCATTCTCACTTGTCATTAACAAATTACAGACTGCAGAATGGAAAGAAAAGACATTTAACGTTGCATCTTAGTATTTTCCCCTTCCGATTTATCAAGCAGATAAGCTGGTAATGGGATCCATGTGTCTAGATCACTATAATGTTAGGAAATGGCTATTTGGGGCAGTACCTATAATAATAAAACAAAGTGTCTGTCAGTCCATCTATCTGTCTGTGGCAGGCGTAACATCAGGAAATAAAGCTAAACGCCTCAAATCTGGCCACCTGGTTCAGGATGATGAAGGAACTTGCAGTGCTGAAAATGGAGGGAGTTAGAAGATCCTGGCCCAGATAAGCTCCAGAACTGCTATTCGCAATGGAAGCAAAGGTTTATTCTCAAGAAGTCATGAAGCTGGAGACAGCATAGACAGGCAGGGAGGAAAATAGTCCATCCTGTTACACCAAACGGGATTAACAACTTCCCTGACCTACTAAAACCTCTGTGTTATAGTGGTTAAAGTGTCTTACTAGGATCTAGGGGACCCAAGTTCAAATCCTTACTCTGCAGTGGAATTTTGCTGAGTGACCAGGGGCCAGTCACACCCTCTCAGCCTCACCTACCTCTAGAGATGTAAAATTTCCGGAAATTTTGAAGCGCGGGAAAAAACCCAGGGTTTTTTCGGAAAAAAACAGGAACTTTCGGAAAAATTGGAAAAAAAGGCTACATTACCACTTATTTTTTCTTTTCCAGATTGAAAATCATTCTGTTACTTTAGGAACATAAAATATTACTATGGACAATTTTACTTGGCATGAAATTATCACAACTAGCATATTAAAAATATAGTGTATCCAAACAGTTATTACAAACAGAATGTACTTTTTAAATAATATTTATTTGTAATTGTAACAAATGGAGCAACAATCTCCTGAACTGTTTACTAGTTTATGTAGAACAGACAAAAAACCTCCATGAAACAATTTTTAAAAATCCAGAAGTAACTATTATTAATATTTCCTCTCCACAGTATTAAATAATTTTAAAAAACCAATTATCATAAAAAGAATTGAAGAGGGGGGAAGTGTATAGAAGGGAGTGTGGGACTAAGTTTCAATGAATAGGCATGAAATTTAATCAGAATCATTTTTTGAGCTGTAATTATCAGTTTCAGTCTCTGCTTCTGCAGCTACTCTGTTGTGTCTATCATTATCCATTGGAGAGTTCAGTTTGTAACCTAGGACTTGCTTGTCCTCAGTGCACAGAAATTAGATTAATCTGATACCATACATATTTTTTAGAAATGATTTGGAAAATATTTGAACACCTTGTCTTAAAATATTTTATTCATCATGTTAGAATAAAATATTCCATAATCTATTTTTTTTTCTTTTTTCCAATTTTTTCCGGGTTTTTTCTGGGCCTTCACATCTCTACCTACCTCACGAGGTTGTTGTTGTTGTGAGGATAAAATGGAGGGTGGGAGAATGGCATGAGCTGCTTTGGCTCCACATTGGGGAGAAAGGCAGCACAGAAAGGCTGGGAAGAAACTATTCCATGCTTTACAGAACAAAGGGGATTTACGAACTTCCCTCACCTCTTAGAGCCTGTATCGTGTGCTTGTAAACCTGCCTGACTAGGATCTAGGAGACCCAGATTCAAATGCTCCATCTGCCATGGTACTTCTTTGGTGACTTTGGGCCAGTCACACCCACTGACCCTAACCTACCTCACAGAGTTGTTGTTCTGAGGAGAAAAGAGGAGAGGAGAGTGATGCAAGCTGCTTTGCGTCCCCATTGGGGGGGAAAAGCAGGTTATGACATTTATCTTATTTTGGCTATAGTTTGCAAAAGGGGGGGTCGCTCTTTCTTTTGCTTTATCAGGTATTGTTGTAGCTCTTTTGCCAGGAGGCAGAACTGCTATTAAATATTGCAAGTGCTATGGGATTGGCAAGCAGGTGGGACCAAGTAGGAAAACAAACTAGCATTTTATCAGGGCAGCAGTTTATGGTATGGATTTGAAGTCCCGCAAGTGAAGTTTTATTCACACAGCAGGGCTTTCCTGTCTTTCCCTTTCTGCTTCAGGACTTTGAATACTCTGTAGAGGGAGGGGAAAGGGGGGGAGACTGCAGCTGGGAATAGGGCAATCAGCAGAAATCTGAAACAAATAGAGGAATCGGAGCCTACCACAGTGTCCCTGGAGCCACCCAGCTGAATCATCATAATGCAAGGAAATAGTTATTGGAAAGCCACATAAAGCAGCTGGAGACCTCTCTTAAATTTGGCATGTGGAACCGAGGCATGGATTTTTTAAAAAAGAATGAATTTCTTCAGTGTGTCCATTCGGAACAAGTTTTGTGGCAGCAGGTTGCATTAGGATCCGTGCTTTCAACCTTTCTGCCTTTTCCACATCAAAATGGCACTTACAGCCTTGACCTGGGTAACCGAGCTCATCAGATCTCAGAAGCTAAGCGGGGTGGCCCTGGTTAAAGTTGTCAGGTCCTACCTGCCCAGTGGAGGGGGTTCCCAAGTCCTCTCCTGGATGTTCTCACACACATGGCGCAATGATGTCACCAACTTCAGTGTTTTTTTGGTCAACTGCATGGTTATTTTTTTAACTTTACAGAATTTGCCCAAAAACTAGAGCGTCACCCCTCCACGTCAGCAACACAATGAGGTCACTTCCGGGTGACGTCATTGCATCCTGTTTGGCGATGGGGTTTCTCCCACTGGCTAGTTGGCCAGTGGCAGATCAAGGCCCTAAAAGTGGGGGAAACCCCGCTGGGTCCTGGGGATTGGGAACCCTAGTCCTGGTCAGTATTTGGAAGGGAGACCACCAAGAAATACCAGGGTTTTGATGTGGAGCCATATAATGGCAAACCATTTCTGAATATGTCTTGCCTTGAAAACCCTGCAGGGTTGCAATACGTTAGCTATGACGGCAATAAAAAAGGGAACTTGCAATATATATCACAGCAGATACGTTCAAGGGAGCACACGCCATTCATATGAGGCCTGTTGGGTTTCACTCTTGCTCAGGTTGAACTGAGAAGGGTACACATGCTCAGTGCTCTGCTGTGGCTGTATATTTCAGGGTACCTTGGTAGTAATGTATAATCTGTCTTTCAGGGAAGCCTGTGAGCTTGTTGATGAAGCCCTGGCAAGTTTTCAGGGAGCCTCTGGATTTCCCAGAACAGTTTGAAAACCACTGGACCGACTGAATGCCTCTGAAAGGAGGGTAGAACAGAAGCACAGTAATGACTGGCTGACTTAAGCTTCAGGAGTGACGAGAAATAAATGGCTGTCCTTTCCAATGGAATCTCTTGGCATGGAGCTCTGCAGAGGAAAATTTCCAATTACTAAGAATAGTGTTGGATTGTTGCTAGGGATTGCAGCCGTAGGAGGGAAAAAAAGTGAACTGAAGGAAGAAAGTCCACTTTGTTGGAAGTTTATAGATGCCAGACAACCACATGAAAGTAAATCTATTTGGGCCTAAAGGCATATACAACCTAAGTATTCTGCTCAGTCACTAGATATGTCAATCTTTCAGTCTGAGTGCTTTTAAAATGCCTGGCACTCTTGGCTTCAGTTTAACTTCAGACATCACAACTGAACACTTTAAGGAAGAGTGGAAGGGCAGGCTAAAAATAAACAAACCTGGCGGAGTCGCAACCTTGAGGGTTTCTACCCTTTCCAAGTTTTGTAGCTTTATGATATAGGCATTTTCAGCTAGAAGAAAAAAAGCATTAATCATCTAAAATCTAAAGTAGCAGACAAGTCGAAAGACTCCAGGTTGGTGTATGCTGAAGCCTAGTGGCTCCTGTGCTTTGTTATAATGCTTGCCTTTTTTGTAGCATTTGAGTCTCCGGTATTTCCACACCATTGTATTTCCACAGCACACCAGTGGGAACAGCCACTTTTACCAGATTCAGATAAATGCAGAATAAGAGACATAGGCCCCTGCCACACGGCAGGGAAAACACTGGGCAAAGTGCGACTTTTAAAAGCCGCACCAAAAAAGAGACACCGCGGCGGGATCCCACGATCCCCTGAGCTGCGGCGCCGTTGCTCCCCGGCATGATCAGATGCCGGGGAGGAAGTGATGAATGGGAGGGGGAGGCTGCCGAACTGCGCATGCTCGAGCATGCACAGTACGGCTGGGGCCAGGGATGCGCCGGCGAAAAGACGCGCCAGCGATCCCACGGCCGGTGGTGATGTGGCCTTTCGTAAAGAACCACCTAGGTAGGTGGTTCTTTTTTGCCGTGGGTTTTGGCCGATAGGGGCGGATTGGGGACGGGCTGGGAACGGGCGCAGCACTATTCCCAGATGTTGCTGTGGGATCGCGCCCGTTTGCTGCAGCCCCGATCCGTCCCTCTCCCGGCCCAAAACGGCTCATATGAACACGGCCATAGAGACCTTCCCTGAGACATTCCACTATATTTGTCAAAGGTCTTTTTTGCTTATTTCAAAATTCCATAAATATCCTCAAAGCAGGAACTTCAAAATGACTGTTTTGATAACATGTCCCAGGTCTTATCAGCTGTTCCCACTACAAGTAGAATGTCTTCATCAGTATTATATTTCCAACAAAATGACAAGTACTGGAAAGAGGCAGATGATACCCACATCATTACCTGGCTAACAACCCATGTTAATTATTTTGGCTGCATGGAAAAGGTGTAATAAGTGGAAGGGTATAAGTGGAAAGATCTAGAGATGGCCTGTGTTTTGACCATTACAAAACTATGTGCATTTCTGTAAATTTGAACATGTGTGCAACACAGAAAGAGGGAAGAGTAAATTATATTCAGTGAGACAAACTTCTCACCTCTTACTGTCTCTATTTGATCTAAGAGCGGCGGACTCTAATCTGGAGAACAGGGTATGATTCCCAACTTCTCCACATTCAGGCAGGTAGGTGACCTTGGATTAGTCAGAGTTCTCTCCACCCCATTTACCTCACAGGGTGTCTGTTGTGGGGAGAGGAAGGGAAGGAGAATGTAAGCCACTCTGAGTGAAGGCCAGGGTATAAATCCAGCTCTTCTTCCTCCTCCTCCACTATACTGTGCTTCACAGGGGCCCTGTGTATCAAGGTGACATTGAAATTAAGAACATGAATCAGAAAGAGAAACAGTAATGAAATTTGACTCCAGTGACACCTTTAAGACCAAGAAAGTTTTATTCAAGGTATAAGCTTTCGTGCGCATGCACACTTCTTCAGATAAAGTCTGCAGGTGCACAAAAGCTTATACCTTGAATAAAACTACTGCTTAAAGGTGCTTCTGGACTCAAACTTTGTTCTGCTGCTTCAGACCAACACGGCTACTCACCTGAATCTAGTTGAGTAAAGAGTGTATGATCTGGCTATCCAGTATGGAACATCTACATCCTGCGTAACTTGGACATTTCCATAGCCTGATGTCTGAGAAACCACATGTATCATTGTAGTCACTAAGGTACGCCATTGCACCAGATGGGAACATGCTGGAGATGTCTGTGTGCTTGGAAGACACATGCTGTAGCAACTGCACTGAAGCTGAGTAGGTCTGGATCTGGCAGTCTCTGGATGGGAGATATTCTTGGAATCAATGTTTAGTATGAGTTCCATAATGGAAGAGATATAACATGACAAAAGGACTTTCCTGTGGTGTGATCCAAAGATATCTGTTCCAGGCATGGTGTACCACTCGAATAATAGGTCAGTTTTGTAGAGGAGCCATCAGTGAGACAAAATTTAGAAAATTATTTGTTGCAAACAGATAGCAAGGAAGCATAGACTTAATAGAGCTCCATGATATAACGGAGTTACTCCTTCTTGTATCTCTGGTATGGTGATCTAACCTGAAAAAGTGGCTAGATAATTCAGTGTTATAAGCCAAACACACCAGTTTCGTTCAGCTGTTCATCACCTTTAAAGCACTCCTTTGGATCCTTTTTCAGTTTGTTGGCAAATGATTCTTTTAAATGATTACCCAGGCAACCTTTTATTCGTTTGTTAAAATGCTCTCTGCCTTCAATTTTCCTTCATTTTCTGAGAAAATTGTGTCTTTTTTGCCCTGTTCAGCCTCTTAATGCAAGTATTGTAGCAGAAATTATTAAAGCTATTAATATAGAGGGAGGCTGGAAAACTGAAAAATTGAGATTTTGATACTATTAGTTCTACAGATGCACAGAGCTGACCTTACATGTTTGTGAGAAGTAGTCTGTTCAGAGCTAATGGGGAAAAAACATAAGACTGTCTGAAGGTATTAAACTCAGAAGTAAAAGTTACTTTGCTATGAAAAAAAATAGGCAAAATAATCTGGTCTTCATTTTCTTACCACCGTTTGATAATAGATTAAATCAAGTTTAGTGAAGAAGTAGTGATCCATATGAAACCACACATCTTTTCCATCTGTCACGTCTAGTGCCTCAAATGCAGTAATGCCATTTTTCTTGATCTTTGGGGCATTGACTGTTGAGCTACTCTGAGGGATTATCCGCTTTCATCTGTGCTACAGGCTACAGTACCTTATATTCAAAATAATGTCTTCAGGTGGCAGAGCAGTATGTTTAAACAGAGATTAATCTGAGTTAAAGGTGCTGCACTTTGGCAAAAAATCCCAGCCTCTTATCCACTGATGAGAGTGGATCTGGCTGTGATTATCTAGGGAAAAAATCTTAGTGTCATAACAGCTAGCTTGCTCAATGCAAAGAGTACAAAGTGAGAATTAAAAAAGACCGATTCCAGGTTAGGGATACTGTAAAGGGATTGAAAATAAAATTGTCAGTTTTGTAAAGTCCTCAGATGAGTCTATAGTGCCACCACATTTGGAATACTATGTGTAATTCTGGATGCTCTAGCATGGAAAAAAAGACTTGTAGGGATAGAAAGATGGCCAAAATGATCAAGGGATTAAAATACCACACCTACAAAAATATTAAAACATTTTATACTTTTTATTATACTAAACTAAAAGGGGACTTGTGGGATGAGTCTGGACAAGGTAGATGAAGGATTTTCCTCTCTATGGTTGCCAGCCTCCAGGTGATGACGGCGTGCACGAAGCGTCCGAATAATAAGAGTTTCAGGTTGCTGTGTTGAAGCTATATACAGTGGTTTTATTTACAGAGTATTTACAGACAGTCCATACCACCATGCGGTCTCCAAATCATAGAATTGTCCGACTATGTGCTTCGCAGTAAAGTCATTCACAGGTGTGAACACTTACATCAGGACTGTTCTCCTTATATACAGACTAGCACCAATCAGAGCCTTTGTGCCGACTCATGGTGACCATTAATTAAGCTGATGCAACCTAGTGCAATCAGTACCTGGTGACACTGTCACATGACAGTTTAACCTGTCACTCAGATCAGTATGATCTAATACAATCACACCTGGCTGTCATCTTGTCCAGATATATTACAATATACTGTCAGGTGATGGCTGGAGATCTCCTGGGATTACAGCTGACCTCCAGGTGACAGAGATCAGTTCACCTGGATAAAGGTAGCCTCAATGGTATTGGTACCCAATTGGTCCTACCCCACCCTCAGGCTCCACTCCCAAAATCTCCAGGTATTTACTAACCTGTTGCTGGCAAAAAAAACCCCACCCCAAGCCTCAAAATCACCCAGTAAAATTGATTATCAATAGCTTCAGGACAATCAAAGCAAGTACTTCTTTGTGTTATATATGCTTAATTAATGGAATTAATTGTGGTGATGCCACTGGTTCAGATGTCTTTAAAATGATTAGATGAACTCATGAAGGTGGCTAATAACAGTCACTACACTTTGAATACCTATGGCTGGAGACAGTGGTAGAGGGTTTGTGTTTGTATGTTCTACTTGAGGATTCCTGTATGGTTACTGATAGAAATTGTTTGCCATGGACTCTAGAGATATTATAGCAACCTTTAGCGTTTTATTCCATTATGGACAGCCATACACAGTGACCACTGGAGGGAGCAGAGATTAGTTGTACCTACTTGGTGTCACACTGCATGTTTTCAAATGAATCATCTGCCCTCCATACTTTACATGCTTGCAGCACACCCTGGTAGCATATCAGCAAAGAGGGGTTGCTACACAACATCTTCCATTCAGTGTGGTAGAATGGCTGTGACAGATTGCTGTTCTGTTCCCATGGAAGAAAATAATAAAGGCATACCTAAAGATAATTTCTTACCAGTTTAGGGAGACTTGGGCCCGTTTATTTTTTTTTCCTTTTGATTATTAACACTGAGAGCTTTACTTCTTCTCCATAATAGATGGCTCAGTTTGATTAAGCTTTCTGTGTTCAACACCCCCAAAAAAAGTTGTCAGGTGTTGGGAGATATATGGGCATCTGGTGTTTGTTTAGTAAATGATGTCCCTGTTATTGTAGTAGAAACAAGCCTCAGAAGACTATAAATACACACTATTCCCATGCATGATGCCATAGTCCAAAGACATATTTCAGACTGTACCTGTTTGCTTTCTAATCACTTTCCATTTCATTAAAGTGTCCCCTACAGCTAAATTCTTTCCAGGTCACAGATTTTGCTGAAAGGTGAGCTAGTTATTCCACTCAAGTCTGAAAGAAGAAATGGTCCTTCTACTGATGTTAAGGGTATATTTTCACACTAATGTACAATGTTTCCAATGTACAGCCCATTACAACTCACCCCCATGTGTTCTTGAGTTACAAAAATACTCCAAATACAAACATCAGAAACAATTCATTTTAGATATTTTTCCTTTGGCATTTAAGGTTTATGTTAGTTTTCCAATATCCTGAGTTCACAACGGTTTTTGTTGTTTCATCTCAAAACTAAAAATTATAGTTTTATAAAGGAACAAAACTGGTTTGAGTTAATATGAAAAAGAGGGAGGGTGCTTCTATTGAAAACAAATATTATGCTTCATGTGATGACAAATTTTACAGCAGCTGGGTTTGTATGTAGGATTATCTTTCAGATATGTATGTAGTATGATCTTTACAGGTCCTAGACAGTGTATGGTTGTATAGGTAACAACCAGCATTTTGCTCAGAAGCAAACCCACAGCCAGTAAAAAATCTTATACTTCAGGTGAGACATGGTCCCTATAACTCACACACCTGTGCTCTTTTATCTGCAATTGTTGCACTGGTGTAGATATACTCAGTTTCATGGCTAGTGTGTAGGGTTGCCAGCTCTCGGTTGTGTAATTCCTGGAGATTTGGGAAGTAGAGCTTGGAGAAGGCAGGGTTTGGGGTGGGATATCAGTGGGGCATATTGACAGAGTCCACCTTTCAAAGCAGCTGTTTTTACCAGGTGAACTAATCTCTGTCACCTGGAGACCAGCTGTAATTCCAGGAGATCTCCAGCCACCACCTGGAGACTGGCAACCCTACTAATGAGTGAAAGACTTTTTGGATTGTCTTTGGTAGGAAAAAGGAGGAAGAGTCTAATTCATGCATTTAAAGCCTGGAGTATCACTTGTGAATTGATTTTAGTTTTCCAGATGGAAGTTAGCCGAGAGTTTCTACTCTAGAGGGTATTTAACCTGGATCTCACATGGCAAAGTCTGATGGCAACAGCTGAATGTCTGCTGTGAAGAGAATAAGTGTCATTCTTCTTGTCTAGGAATAAACATGTGTGTTATGTGCCGTCAAGTCACTTCTGACTAATAGTGAGCCTATGAATTAATGACCTCCAAAATGTCCTGCCAGGGCTTTTTTTGTAGAAAAAACCCAGCAGGAACTCATTAGCATAATAGGCCACACCCAACAACAGAAACGCATTAGCATATTAGGCCACACCCCTGACAGCACAGCTCATTAGGCCACACCCCCTTGTTACCAGAAGTGTGGTCATCCAGCCACACCCACTTTTTGCTTCTTATTCTGTTTACCTTGTTTGTTGTCAAAACCCAGGGCTTTTTTTGGAGCAGGAACTCCTTTGCATGTTAGGCCACACCCCCCTAATGTAGCCTATCCTAATGAGTTTCTGCTGTTGGGTGTGGCCTTTTATGCTAATGAGTTCCTGCTGGGTGTAGCCAACTTGGGAGCCAGCCGGAACTCCGTTCCTGTGCGTTCCTGCCCAAAAATAGCCCTGGTCCTATCATTAACAACCTTGCTCAGAACTTGCAAACTGAAGGCTTCCTTTATTAAGTCAATTCATCTTATGTTGGATCTCCCTCTTGTGGTATCACAAACTGAGGCTACACCTTAGGTGAATGAGCTCTGGGACATCAAAGTAGATCCGTCCTGTAGGAATGGGAATTTTCTTTTGGAAGTTTATTGCATCCGCACATTTTGAGGGACGAATTTCACAAACTGCCAATATTTTATTTTCTTTAGAAGGGCAAGCTAAACCTTAGAATCAACTGGAAAAATGGCGTATTTCAATTAGAAACCTGTATTAAAATGACTAATGCTATAACATATAAAGAGAATATGTATAAGATGTTTTATAGATGGTATATTACACCTGATAGACTGGCTAAGCAAAATACTAACTGTTCTGATAAATGCTGGAAATGTAAGAGTAAAAAGAGCACATTTTATCATATGTGGTGGCTATGCGATGTTACAAAAAAGTTTTGGAAATGGGTCCATAGTTTGATGGAGAAGATACTAAGAGCAAAGATTCCATTTACTCCAGAGGTCCTGCTGTTGAATATATTTCCAAAAGATTATGAAAAAGAGAATAGGTATTTGACTGTTTATATGACGACAGCTGCAAGAATTTTATATGCCAAATATTGGAAAACTATGGTGATACCAACAAAACAGGAATTTGTGAATAAACTCTTTGAAACAGCAGAAAATTATAAACTAACTTTAGAAATGAGATTAAGCAAAGAGTGGACATTTCAAAAAACATGGAAAAAGTTTTATGATTGGTATAATGTAAGTACAATAGAAGATTAGGCAATTATGGCACAATGGACTTGAGAACACAGAAGACAGAAGAATGGAAAGAGATAGAGCGTTTCTATTAATTAAGTAATTGGTTATAAGCATATAATGTAACTGTACTCTTGGCATACATGTTATGTGTAGTAGAGTGTCTGTTTGTAGTGTGTAGATTAGTTTGTTGTAGATTATAAAAGAAAAAATAATAAAAGTGTACCTATGGGTACTTAAAAAAAGAAAAGAAAAGAAACCTGTTTTAAGTTAATTCCATGAGAAAGTTTTGTTCCAGAGAGGAACTAAGGCTGCTTTTAGAAGAACTGCAGATGGTCCTTCCAGCTGTTTTTTAATGTTGGAATGGAATGGAGCATATAGAGCCATGTTGAAAGGGAGCTATGTGAAAAAAATTCATGATCAGGAAACTAGTAAATAGTAAATCCAACCTGAATGTGCACTTCAAAAATTCCCATAATAATTTCAGATCCAGCATTTAGGTAGAAGAAGAAGAAGAAGAGGTAGGACACTGTTTTCATGCCACGTTTGGCATGTTTGGTGTAGTGGTTAAGTGTGCGGACTCTAATCTGGGAGAACGGGGTTTGATTCCCCACTCCTCCTCTTGCACCTGGCTGGATTACCTTGGGCAAGCCATAATTCTGGCACAGCTGTTCTTGAAAAAGAGCAGTTTCTGTCAGAGTTCTCTCAGCCCCACCTACCTCACAGGGTGTCTGCTGTGGGGAGGGGAAGGGAAAGGAGTTTATAAGCCGCTCTGAGACTCCTTTGGGTAGTGAAGGGCGGGGCATAAATCCAATCTCTTTTTCTTCATCATCTCTGGAATTTTTTTGGAAGTGTTTTTACCATTTTGGGGGTTTGGGTCCAGGTATTGGGGGGCAGCGTTCCCTGAGACAGCA
>NW_015164703.1:548489-577988 GCF_001447785.1 Gekko japonicus
AGGGAAGGAGGAAAGAAGAAGCCAGCAGCCCCAGACTTACCGGCTGTCATTGTTCCTGCTGGAGAACCATAAATATAAAAATCTCAAAAACCCTCACTTGACCCCACCCACTTAATAAAAACACTTGATGAGCACCAGGAAAGGTGCTGGCAGGTGACAGGGCACCCATAGGCACCATGTTGAGAATCCTGAGCTACAGACTTTTTCAAGTGACATATGGGAATTCAGGGAACGTGGTACTCATATTGCCATACTGTTATATCGCTATGGTGCTATTCAGTTGCAAAAAAGAAATAATCTGCCCCACAACAATAGCCAACCCTTGTGAGAGTCTAGAAGCCCACCAGCTCCTCTATAACAGCCAACCCTTGTGAGAGTCTAGAAGCCCACCAGCTCCTCTATAATTTTCTATGTGAGAGAGGGCTTTGGTGCCTCCAATGCCAACAGTGGGGAGAAGCCTCCATCAGATACAATGTAGTGTGGTAAGTGTGAGACCAGTTGAGTCCTTGGCCAGGTCTACCTGACCATTCACTGTTAGTTTCTGTCTGTCTTCCCAAGGCTGGCTTCCTCTCTTTCCTGCCTCATTCCTGTGCTTCCCTGAAACACTCCCCAAACACTCCCCAGAATTATCATTCATTACTCTGAGGATTTGGGGAGTGTTTTGCATCATTCCCTGAGCTGTTCCAATACAGTTGATTTTGGGTATAATTTTGGCTCTGGTATATCCAAATACACACCCCTACATACTGTTGCCCTTGAACATTGAGAGATTCTACTGAAATTTGGTTCACATCTTCAGACCACAGTTCTGTGTCTGATCAGCCTACAGTAGCCTGACCCCCACACTTGTTTTGGAAGCAGGGCATAGAAAACTCCAAATGTATTGAAATGCAGTACATAGTATTTAGAAACAAATATTGGAATAAATGTTGGACTGTACATTCAGAACACAGATTTTTGCTTCAAGTTTGAACATCAGCACAGCCCACATACTAGGGCTGCCAGCCCCCAGGTCCCAGCGGGGGTTCCCCCATGTTTGGGGGCTTTCATGCACCACTGGCCAGCTGGCCAATGAGGGAAGCCCCATCCCCAAACAGGGACATCCTTGTGCAACATCCCCAGTGTGATAACATCACTTCCAGGTCATATAATCACACCAGGGACATTGCACGGTGATGCTCTGGTTTTTGGGCAAACTCCTTGGCTTTAGGCAATTTAAAAATATATTTATATAATAATATAAAATATATAAAAATACAGTTATGAATATACATATTTATATAATAATATAAAATATATAAAAATACAGTTTTACCAAAAAACCAGAGGGTCATGCATGATATACTGCCCACCCCCAGAATGCCCCCCCAATCCCCCCGCTGCAACAGAAAGGGGACCTGGCAACTATACCACATACCCTTTTCTAAAAGAGCTAGAAAGGATGTAAAGGTAGATTAGACTGAGCTTGGTGTGATCCAACAAAACTGTTCTTGTGTCCTTAGCAGTAGTTTGCTTTCTGACACAAAAGGGGATTAGTTCCACACTTCAACATGTGGCATGTACAGGTGTTGCATCTGAGCACCAAAGCACTCAGTCATACAAATTGGTAGAGCTGACTGGTATTCAAGGCACACAGAGTTCCCAAAGACCACTGAACACCCTCTATCTGCCTCTCCCTATTAACTGGGTGGTGGTTTAGAAATCTGCATGAAGTTATCTCCAACAGTACACTGAAGGGGGAAGACCTTCAGAGGACAGAAGCTCCATGAACACCTCACAGAAGTGAACAAAGGCTTTATTAGCTAAGATGACTAATGGGAGAGGCTGTGGTTTGGTGGAAAAACCTTTGCTTCACATGCGGAAGGTCTCAAGTTCAATCTCCAGCTAAAAGGACCAGACAGTAGGAGATATGAAATCCCTTGAGACCCTGGAGAACGGCTGCCAGTCTGAGGCCCCAGTCACACGAGCGAGATAATCCAGGGGGGAAGTGAGGCTTTTTGCTCCAGAGCAAAATGAAGCACGGTATCACAATCCAACGTTCCCCCGAGGCTCTGTGGTCAGTCCGTCAGCTGCCAATCACACGGTGATGGCGAAGCATGGCAACGAAGCAGTACCACATTTGTGCGCATGCGCATTTGTGTGCATACCACGGAAGCTTACAAGAAAACATCTGGTGGGATGTGGACGGGTTCTGGATGAAACGGGATACCAGTGCCTCCGTGATCTGACGCCCGCCTGCACCCCACGTTTTCCAGATAATACCACACTTTCCCAGCTACTTTTTAACTCTGCATCTTCGGCTGGACGCTACGAGTTGGAGACGGACACGCAACGCTTGCCAGATGTTGCCGTATGATCACGCCCTTTTAATCCACCTGGCAGTTGTGCCTCTCACGTGGCAAATTCTCCATGTGACCGGGACCTGAGTAGACAATACTGACGTTGATTGGCCAAGGGCCTGACTCAATATAAAGCAGACCCTTGTCTGTCTACCTCAGCAGTAGATTTGAAGTGTCATTAAGGGCTAAAGAAAACTTTCCCGCACAAGTTCCATTCATTTCTGTCAGGTTTGTGTCCCATATTTATTAGGAATATTAGGTACCAGATTATCTTTAGCTATCCTGGCATGCACAAAAACCTCTGAGTTGGTGGGATCATGATTAATACTTCAAACACCCACATACAATATGTTGATAGACTAAAGGTTTTGGATGAGCATCTATGGCTCCTGTTCTACGGCTCTTATTCTGTTGGGGGCTACACAATATCTATGACAAAAACTGCTTTGGAATCCATAAAAATCCATACAAATCAACCAATGTTATGGTAGAGGTTCTTATTGCATATTTTAATATCTCAAGAGACTGAACCAAGCGTTTTGTTCATTTAGACAGTCTAGGGAGGAAACGAGATTGTATAGAGGCAAGAAATTCTTGTCAATCACAGGAAGATTTGTCTACTGTCTTTTAGATCTCTGTGTTGAATTTGTTGGGGGGGGGGTTGGTTCCAGATCCAATAAGCTGCAGTCTTGTAGAGTTCAAAGTTTCTCTTATCCCTTTCAAAAAAACAAAAACAAGCCCATAAATCTCGTATCTCTAATAAGGACACTTAAAGCAGAAAGGCATGATAATATTCCACATATTTCTAACTTAGATCTGTCAGTGGCAGTGTGATGTATTAATCTTCCCTGTCACTGACCCTCTGCACTGCGCTCTCTGGGGAGCACAATATTTGGCTTCCTTGAAATTTTTCAATAAAGGACCCGACAAACAACGTCTTTTTGTAATCCCCTCTTCCAAGGCGAACTTCAGCTCAAGTGTATTGCAGGGACAATTAAACTGAGATGTTGCCCGAGTTTAGGTGAACATTGTTATTAGAGCATTTGTCCCTTTCCTGACAAATTACGTTATTTCTTTGCCCTCAGACCATTAGTAAGTCCGCTGGGAGCTGGCTGGAGATCCTGAGTGGTTGATCTCACATTCCACAGGCCTGCGGCAGATAAAGACTGAATTAGTGAGGTTCTTTGATTCCATATATTAGTTAAAGAGGGAATAGAAGCAGGGAGGGGGTGAATGAGGGATTTCTTTTGAGGACTGGGCTACTCTGTGAGCAGTGGGTTGTCATCTATTTAATGTTCGGAGTGTATCTGGCGTCTTTTGGACACATCCAGTAAGTGCTTTTCGTCTTATGCCTCAGGCTGGTCTCCTTTCCAGCTGAAGGTTATACTGTGTTAGTTTAATCCTTTTTCTTCTTCTGTTCCCAAATAATAAGCTTTTTCTACTCACCCTCAGTTGTTTCAATTGTATGGGCAATACACGCTGTCAGAGCTGTTCTTGGAAAAAAAGAGCAGTTTCTGTCAGAGCTCTCTCAGCCCCACCTACCTCACAGGGTGTCTGTTGTGGGGAGGGGAAGGGAAAGGCCGCTCTGAGACACCTTTGGGTAGTGAAGGGCGTGGTATCAATCCAATCTCTTCTCTTCTTCTACCCACATATGGATTTTGCCTTACTGAAATATCTCTTCATTTTCTTTCCCCTCTTTTGTAAGAAAAGCAGAACTAAATAAGCATTAGACCAATGTGAAAATAGTTTAGAAAACAGTATAGGTCCCAGTCACATGGCGAATTTGCCGCAGGAGAGCCACGGGTTGTGGGCGGATTATCCGTGCGTGATCACACCCCAACATCTGGGAAGTGGAGCGCACTCGTGGCCAACCCGCCGAAAATGCGCAATTAAAAACCAGTACCTCCAAAGTACTGGCAAACGGTTTGCCATGGGCTGACTCCAGACTCCCGAGGTTTGATTGCACTGGTGCGCAGCTTTCTCCTCCAGCCCCTCGGTTATGCCCCGGCACCGAGGGAAGGACCCATGGTGTGCTGCCAGCATGTCTGATCACATAATCGCGGATCAAACTGCACCAGGACAATTTGCCACGCCTCCCCCCCCCACGATATCCGGCCCGTGTGACCGGGGCCATAGTTAAACTGTTGTAGGGTGGCAATTAAATTGCCAGCAAGCCAATCCAACATGAATCATGGACATAGAAAACACATTCCTCATGCAGTACATAGACACTTGTGCAGAACCACACTTCGTCTAGGTGGCACCAGTGAGGGCAATGTGCTGGGAGAAGGACTTGGGTAATGCTTCTGCTTCAGTACTGTCTTTAAATGACGGTACTGAGCTGCATAACTTCCCAGTATTATTTATAGTGACTGAGCTATTGTGGCACCACAATTAGCCGCACAACAATGCGATCAGACGCGTTGGTTGCAACCCACGGTTTTGGGCCTCGGTGTGTGTGCTGCAACGAAGACAGCTGGAGGGAAAAGCCGTGCTGGCACGATCACACCAAGGGAGTCTGGAGGCAGCTTGTGGAAAACCGTTTGCTACTACCTTCAAGGAGGTTTTTTTATCGCACATTTTCAGCGGCATGCCACGGGTTGGCCATGGGTGCGCTCCACTTGCCAGATGTTGTGGTGTGATCACGCCCGGAAAATCCGCCATATAACTGTGGCTCTCCCATGGCAAATTCGCCATGTGAACAGGGCCTGGGTAAGCTAAAAAAGAAGAGAGAATGATGAAACAGATTCCCATGTGGGGCATCCTCTGCAAGCATCCTCTGTTGCTTCCAGTTTGGTGTAGCAGTTAAGAGTGGTGGATTCGAATCTGGGTGAGCTTCTGTCAGTCACAGTTCTCTCAGAGCTGGTCTCTCAAGAGCAGTTCTCTCGGAGCTCTTTCAGCCCCACCTACCTCTCTTGTGTCTGTTGTGGGGAGGGGAAGGGAATTTTAAGCTGCTCTGAGACTCGGAGTGAAGTTCACGGTATAAATCCAACTCCTCCTCCTCCTTAAACTGTCAGTGTTTCACCTTATTCACAACTTCCCTGCTTTTTAGATTATTTTGGATATAGTTTGCTTGGCATACCCATGTGTCTGTTGCTACTGTTCCTTAACCTTTATGAGGCTGGAATGGAACACAGGCTCTGCCAGCTAGTGAAACATCTAAAACAGGTATGAGCAATGATGCGTTTAGATTGTAAACTAGATTGTGGAAGAGCCCATTCTCTTTTGCTTATGTTACTTAGTGAAGCATCATTGCAATATTCAATAATGGTGCTCTGTTAAATGATAATAATGACAGCAGTGAGGATAATGATTTTCCAGCTGACATTGAACTTTTTTCAAGGCACTTGAAAAACAGCCATTAGGCCTACTGTTTTTACATTTGTCCTTGAAAACACCATTTGTGTGTGTATTTAAAGTGCCATCAAGTTGCAGCCGATTTATGGCAACCCCAGTAAGGAGCTTTCAAGGCAAGTGAGAAGCAGAGGTGGTTTGCCATTGCCTTCCTCTGCAGAGTCTTCCATGGTGGCTTCCCATCCAAGTATTGACCCTGTTTAGCTTCTGAGATCTGACGAGATCAGGCTATACCATGCCACCTTCCCTCCCTCAAACCGGTTATATAGTGTATTAATTCCCCCTTTTAGTATTTACATACTATTTTAGAGTGCTGCATTTTCACATCTGTTAGGATCTTTGCAACAGCCTTGGAAGATAGGTCAGTATGCTGAGAGAGCATGCCTTGCCAAGGGCCATCTAGTGAGCTCATGGCACAGATAAGAATCCAAGTGGGGGCTTCCAGATATGTGACTTAGCAGCTATGTTCTACCAGTATTTAGACATCATCAAAGGAATATATACATAGGCTATTTGTCAGTAACTACCTGTTCTATAGTCATTGGGGTCCGGGTCATACAAAAGTCTTTTTTTCACTGCAGACTTCTGTGTTATAAGAGCGACCTATATTATCGTTGTTTGTCTGGCTTGAAACGTTGAAGAGTATTCCTGTTTTATTTGGGGTAGAAAGTACAGCTTATACTGAGGGAGAAGAAAAGTTCTGTAGGGACAGGAAATCTTGAGAGAATGTTTAACCTTTATAAAATCCTGATTGCCGCCATTGTTTCTCTATCTGCTGATGTTTCAGAATTGTCCCCCCCCCCCCAATTATGGCTTCCTTCATCCTTCTTACTATGATCCCAGCCAACCCAGAGTCGCATTTTGAATGTGATAACATCATGATACTGTATAGACAGATATGATTTTATTTATTTTTTACTTTCTGTCTCACTTGGACTCAAGGTGGATTACACAGAGTCAATACAATTGATGGGTGGGACTTTCAATAAACAATGCAACAGGTTAGGGTTGTACAACCATCCAGAAGTCTAAAAACAGAACTCAAGCAAAGCATAAGCATTAACATGATGACATGTTAAATGATGCAAAATTCCATAGTAGGATCCTAGTTTCAGCAAGCTATACTCAGTGGTAGAGACAACAGTTCCTAATAATTTCCCCCAGAAACTTTGTGAATCATTTTGCACAGTGCAATTCTAGTGCCTGTGCAGAAAAGCCCTCTTGAATGATTCACCTTTACCTAGTTTGCAGAAAGCCATGAGAGTGGGAGCCCTCCTAACCTCCTGAGGCAGGCCAGTCCGCAAGGTGGGGGCCACAACGGAGAAGGCACATGTATGGGCAGTTATTAATTTTGCTCATTTGCAGGTTGGCGCCTGCAGAAGTTCCTGCAGAATGTAGCATTCTCTACAGAGCTCATTCAGAGTGAGGGCACTGCTTCCTGAATTTCACCCCTTTTCAAAGCAAACACTGGTAGAGTGTGTATGTCTCTGTGTGTGCTTGTTGATGCTCATTAAAATGCTTGAGAAAATCTTTTTTGCTGTCCTGTCAGTCCTGCTAGCAGCTTATTACCAACATGTATTAGATAGAGACAGACTTATTTGAGGCCTACCAATTCTCAAGCAATAAGTAAATCAGTATCAGCCTGCTTCTTGTCTTCTTGAAACAGCTTCTAACTTTAACTGTGCCACCACTTACCACCATTTTGTTTTCATTTAAACTGACCTACATTACTACACTGAAAAAGCAGCCCGTCACCCACTACTCATAAAATACAGTCCCTCAGTCTCTCTCTCCCCTTTTTAAATGTCTTTTTAAAATTTAGATTGATTGAGAAATTCATCATCTCTTGGACACTGTATCTGTAAGGATCCCCCCCCCCATTTGTTTTATTTCCCCAGGTACAGCATGTACTTTCAAACAGAAATCTCTTCACACATTTCTCATTAGCAAGTCTCTGTGATTTTATGCCATACCATTCTGTTGTGTTAAATCAGCAGATGTATCTTTTGTTTTAATGCTTCTTTTCTTACTCAGCATTCCCGCTTGGCATCAATAAAATAAAATAAAATAAACATAGTTGTTGATGCATCATTATATGTACTCTTGGTAAACAGATGCACTTTTGCCCACATACCCCAGAATAAAGATAAGATGATTGATGGCTGGGTTAAATTATGGCCAACTTTATTTAAACAGCTGATATGCACTACCAAACTGTAGCTATTCACTTCCCTTCCCAGCTTCTCAGTGTGGCTACCCTTCATTTAGGTAATAACAGAGACTGCCTGCTATGATTTCAAGAATTCAGGTAACTTGTCCCTGGTTTGAATTTCAGCATGGCTCATGTACTATACCTTACCTTTCATTGTTTGGATACCAGATGACATTGAGAGGGCTTCAGCAGTATGACTGGCTTGCATTAGAGTTTGGTGATGCTGCCCAGCACTGAAGGAGTCTCTGCAACTTCCTTCCAGGATGGTCAGCCATAAAAGGTTGTTTGTTGGATTCTTGGATGGTTCAGGAAGTTTACTATAAACACCTCCACTTTCTGCACCTAATTCACACCTAGTCAAACTAATGACCAAGCTAATGAAATGCTCTTCTCCTTCAGCCCTGCAGAACACACACAAAAAGCCAATAAGGATTAAATGCTTCAAAAGCTGTGGCTGAGTCAGAGCAACCACCTTGTCCTCCATGGTCAAAATCTTGAGGATGGGAGGTGTGTTGCCTTGACAGAGAGACTCTGCAGGTATGGCTCCAGTTTATAAGATACCTGTCCCTTTAACCATTTGGCTGCCCAAGGTATTGCTGTACTGCTTAAGAGGCTTTTAAAAAGCATCAGCAACTGCCTTCACCCCAGGTGTGATGGTTCAGGGACCTTTCCCCTATTTGTAAGCTACAGGTATAAATGCCATAGATTAAAGAAAGTTTATACTACTGCTTACATTTTAGTGTGATATTTATGTTGTTGACAAACTGACCAAATTTCCAGGCCTAAGGGGTTTTTTTTTGGGGGGGGGTCACCTTACTTGGACCTGTAAGTCCAGACTAACATTGCCTATTTATTATCTGCTCATGTCATTTCAGGCATAAAATAGGTATCATCCTCTGTGACTCTTGAGTTTCTATGTATGGGATGGGATCGTGTGTGTGGGGGGGACATATTACAAGTTTGTACTGGTTTTAGGAAAATAATGCTGGAGGTCTCCTAATTTCTGATTTACAGAAGAAAGTAATTTGGTAATTGTGATTCATACAGAAGTAATGGTTTTCAGATTGACATACCTAATTGAGGTGCTTGTTTCTTTGGACAGACACTTGCTGGATGGCAAAGTACCTGAGGGGATGGTTAGATTGGGCAAATGAATCATCTTCTCCTCTAAGTACAGCTGGAGGAGAGTAGAAGAAGCAATGGAACTCCTATGACTAGATCCATCCTGATAGTCTGGACCTATCTGTGTGCCCAGCCACAGTGCCTATTAACATCCATGCATCCATACATGTATGCATCAATACATTAAAATATAATCAGTACAATGTTTTTGTGATGAAGGGGCATATTTACAAGTGAGTTGACCCCTTACTGCATGTCTCATTGTTTTGAACAAAATGTGAGTATCAGGTTTGTACCTGCCAGAGTAGGTTGGGTGCTTCTGCACAATTTCCTGCATGAGTGGTTTTTAGGGTTGCCAGCTCCAGGTTGGGGAATGCCTGAAAATTTTGGAGGCAGAATCTGAGGAGGGCGGGGTTTGGGGAGGGGAAGGATTTCTCCAGGAGAACTGATCTGTCATCTGGAGATCAGTTGTAGTCTCACAAGACCTTCAGCCCTCACCTGGAAGTTGGCAACCCTAGTGGCTTTGTATGCTACAGGCTCATGGGCAAGTGATACTGGATAAATGAGATGCATTTGTAATAGATGTTTGTAGTTTGTAGTACCTTTACAGTCAGCACAGAGAATCTTCTTTATCATTGGTGAAGGCACACATCACCAGAATCATGGTCAGCTCATTAAAGCAAATTGTTTTTGAAGCAGCAGAACAAAGTTTGAGTCTAGTGGCACCTTTAAGACCAACAAAGTTTTATTAAAAGTTTTAAAGTTTTTGTGTATGAAAGTTTACACTTTGAATAACACTTTGATGGTCTTAAAGGTGCCACAGGACTCAAACTTTGTTCTGTTGCTTCAGACCAACATGGCTACCCACCTGAGTTTTGCTTTTGAAGCAGTGATCATTTCCAGTTTGTCCTCTCTTGTGCCTCTGCAGGCAGGAATATGCTTACTAGGGATGTACATCCGGCTTTTTTGAGCCAAGTTAATACCTGAAGCATGATTCAGGCATTAGTTAAGCTGAATCAGATTCTCTGATCTGATTTGGTTTACCGATAAGAGAATCCTGAATTTGGAAATACCAAATTTTTTTATTCCATTATACCCTATGGGGCCATTATAGTCAACGGCAAATCTCCTAGTGTATATTCAGTGGGCTGGGGGGAGGGGGTTTGTGATAGAAGCACCAAATTTGCAATGGAGCTGCTGGAGCCTCTCCCCCAAATAACCCCCAGTTTCAAACAGATTGGACCATGGGGTCCAATTCTATGGGCACCCAAAGAGGGTGCCCCCATCCTCCATTGTTTCCAGTGGTGGGGGGGGAAAGCAAGGCTGGCGTACAACAAGTCCAGCAGATTCTCCCAGAGAGTCTCTGCAGTAGAAAGTGAGGTGTGGGGAGGGGGCATGTTTGCAAGGCCAGCAGCAGAACCAGTGCAATGTGCCCAGCATTACCAGTGCCACTGTGGCAGTGCCAAAACCCAACAGGACTAAGGTCAAATCTATAATGGCCCCAAAGGGTATTATGGAGCTGAAAAATTCAGGATTCCCAAATTTTACCTGAATTCCAGTACAATACCAATATTGGAATTCGGGTTTTCAAGACAATACCGAATTTTTAAGGGTCCAGAAATCCTGAATCAAAAAAATACAATTTTTTCCCCTTGCACATCCTTGATGCTTACATTTCATGTGTTAACTGGTAGAGATTCAGCAGTCTGTCTGTCTTCGCTATTAGCAAACACTGAATCTGGCAGCCCTAAGGGACACAATAAATCACCTGACATCTTTCATGTTAATTTTTGTGCACTTAAAGACTGTGGCAAACAGTTAATAGGAAAGTGGCGGGGGGGGGGGGGGAGGAGTCTGGGATGCAGGAAACCAGCTTGTTTCCACGGTGTAACATAGAGGATCTGCTGGATCACAGGCTAAGAGTTCATCAGACATTTGACTGTGTGGATCACAACTTGTGGACAGGTCACAGGATGAATATCAGCAGTTTATTGAGCATCCCTTCAACAGAAAGTTTTGCCTCTTCAGTGTATAATAGAGAACTGAAATAGATTTTTTGATAAAATAATTCTGGACAAAGCCAGATGTCTTCCTGCACTACGAATGCTGTTTGAGCATCATTTTCTTCCTGATGATTTTCTCCACTCCTCTTGCAATGTCCAGCCACCCATCTTTGTACTACTTTCCTCCTGCTCTCAGGGGAGCTTATTATAGTCCATATTACTCAGCAGCTTACTTTTTAATGATGCTGGACTGGGTGGTCATTTTTAGGATGCCTTTTATCTTTCTGTTGCTTTTGACCTGTGGGCAGCAGAACCCTCTCCCTCTCCAAGTATAGACCTCAAGTGAATGAGTAGTATGTGGCTGAGAATCACTCATTCTTTGTAAACGTGACAGGTTGAGATCACTCATTTCTTTCAGAAATGGCTAGAGTGCTGACAGCCATCAAGTCTACAGGTTTGCATTCAGCTATGAATTAAATATTTTGCCCATAACTTAGCTTCTTCTGTCTCTAGTTTTTTATCCAGGTTCTCAGATAAATACCATCTGGTACTGGAAAAAATAATTTCTAGGCTTCTGCAACTACATCTGTTTCTCCCTTTTCTCTGAGCAGGGTTCGTGTCCCCCTCTGCCCTCGCTCATGGGGTAAGGGCAAAAAAAATCTTTACTGTGTTTTTCAATAACATGCTTGTTTATGGGTTTTGGGTTTTCTTTTTGCAAACTGAGGAGGCAGGGATAGAAAACAGAGCCCTCTGCAAGTAACACTTTCCTCAAGGCAGAATTCTGCAAACACTACACTCATGAAACCAGAGACTCTTTGCAGTCCTCCCTGAACAGTACCTGCTTGCAGCACCTTTCTCAGACGGCCCTACATTTTTTTGTACGGGGGCACCGGGGAAAATCGCCTAGTCCAACAATGATCAGATCCCCATTTGCTCCCTGCATCTGAACACCCGCCCCTCCAAGCACCATACACAGGACTGGATCCGACTTATTTCTTTTGTCCCAGGTGCATTTGTTACATGCACAGTTTAATCAAGATTCCTATGTTACTTATTTGGATATGCTATTAAAACCAATGGGGTGTAAACGAAATGGGTGAACATGGCTGGGGATTTGCCACAATGCACCTGGCATCAGGATGACCCAAAATCATAGACATCCAGTCATGGCCAGTATCACTAGAGGTGAGGCATGGGTGTATATTTCTTTCTTAGGTGGATGCTAGTTAATAATACCATGTGTGAATCCCACTGAATTAAGAAGTTAATTATCTTGACTTGTAAAGAGGCTGCAGTCCTTATACTTACCTGGATAGAAGCACCATCAAAAAACAGTGGGACTTACTCTGGTTTAAACAAGTATAGATTATGTTTAAAATGTCCTGTGGCATTAAACTCAACAAATTTAATGGAGGAGGAGACCTGCCCTTTATTACCCAAAGGAGGCTCAGAGCAGCTTACAATCAACGTCCCTTCCTCTCCCTACAACAGACATGTGGGAGGTGGGCTGAGTGAGAGAGCTGTGACTGGCACAAAGTCACCCAGCTGGCTGCATGTAGAGGAGTGGGGAATCAAACCCAGTTCTCCATATTAGAGTCTGCTGCTCTTTAACCACTACACCACAGCTGGCTCGTTGGGGAGTTGGGGCTTATTCAAAGCAGTTGAGGAGTTGGGACTTATACAAAGTAGTAATAGAAGGGGACCAATAACACTATCTGTCCGAGGTTCCAAAAGAACTAGAGTCAGCCTATCAGGGCATATATTACCTCCACCCTGGTATAGATCAGTCTGTTTTCAGACAATATAATGAATCACGTACTGCGATCATCGTTGTTGCATTATAATCAACTCATTTTACTATCACTTTACTCCTCTTCTACCTTGTTTAATGTTTATTTGTCAATGTTCTAGGATCTACAAAGAAGCCCAGCCCAAGGAGGAAGATTTAAACAGACAGGAGAAGAACTGGGATTGGGTGGGAGAGGCACCAGAAAAACTGTAGGCATTCTGGGGGAAAAAATCTAGTAGCAATTTAGGCAATATAAGTGTACTATAAGGACATGTGTCTGAGACTTAAATGTCTTCTGAACAAGATGGCAGCTTCCTTTGCATTGTCAGTTCAGCCCTTGTACACCATAAGAGAAAGAGGGAAAGTCAACAAAACAGGCACTTTCCAGAGTCAAATTCCTTTCTCTCTCTCCAGTTCTCCCTGTATTCCAGTATAGGCTGTCTGACACACACACACCCCACACACACATACTGCCATCTGTGATGTAAAGGGAAGATACAAGGCAGAGGGCTCAGCAGTCCATGGAATTGCCAGTTTATGTAGAAGAAGGCAATGGATGTGGAATATTGCCATGCCCTCTTTGGGTACTACCTTAAAAGACCCATCCGTGGTTAGTTGGTCTCTAGCCCTGTTGGGCATTCTTGTCATTCCCAAGTGTCTTTGCTTCACTTGTTACCTTGTTTGTTTGACTAAGAACTTGTCATGTTTGCTACTTCTAGGCTTGTATGTGTCTACATTTCAGAATGCCAATTCCTGAAGGAATACAAATAAGTAACTGTTGTGCCTAGTATTGCAAAACAGATATAAAAACAACTGTTTTATGAGTTGGGCTTTGATTGGGCGACATATCCTATTCTATATGATTCAGCGAAGTGTCAGCAAAATGTTCCAAAAATTCTATTTTATAAGCCACCATTTTTCTCTGACTGATTTCCTCTAATTAGGTGTAAACCAACGTTCGATCGGAACGGCTCTGCACCCTCTTCTGCTCCCACATCCCCGCTTAGAAAACACTGTGGCAGAAAGAGGACAGGCTGCTGAAATAGTTGCTACCAATTAGATAGGTTTTTTTTGGGGGGGGCATTCTGCTGAGGAAGTGCTGGCTAAACCTTACCTCATTAAAATGAAGTCCAGATGCTTTGTTTACATGCAGTCTGAAATCAATGCTGTAAAATCTTCCAGAGGTACATAATTTTCAATACACACAGTAAAAAAAGTGCAAAGGAATACAGCTTCTATTTTTCCGATTAATGATCGTGTCTTTTGAAGGTACAAACTTGGAGGAGGATATCAACTAGATAACAGATCATAGAACATCATGAAGAAAAAGATGTACTAGACACTTGTGAGGCCATGTTGAAGGCTAATCAGCGACATGATCCCAAGGGCCCAATTCTGACATGGCTGCAGTTTATAACAAGGCTTTCATTCAGAGATGGGGTTGCAACTCCTGGGGTTTGTCCAGCACTGAACTTGATTGTTTCCACTATGTAAAAATATGTAATAATAATAATTAATAATAATGGGAAGGCCATACAAAACAGGGAAATAGCTTGCTAGATGTGGTATAAAATAGCCTCCTCCGATTAGCACTGCAAGAAAGAAGGAAACAGTTTGATTCTAGACACAGAAGTCTTTGTCTGTATATACAAGCTCGGTGGTTCAAATTCTTTTCTTGCCCTCTGGGAGTGAGCTTGCAGGTAATAGAGAGAAGCATTTCATATAGGAAGAAAGAGGGGAAACTACATTGAGACAATTCCTGTTGGAAAATTGTGGCCCAAGGGTATAATAAAGAGACCAATTCTATAAAACCTAAATAGGCCTCAGCCACATTAAATTATTAAGCGTGAGACGAACACACTATCAATTATGGCACAACCTACACTTAAATGTAAATGAGAGGTAAGGATAATGTTTTGGATAATAATCTGCGTAACAGTACAGTAAAATGATATAGCTTGCCCAGAATGGCTTATTTAAAATAAAATGGCTTCTGTTCCCTCAAGACAGGGGCTAGCTGTTTGAAGTATCTTCACGTCAATGTCTGTCTTCACTACCTGCCAGGGCTGCCAGCCTCTCTTTGTGGCCAGTAGATCTCCTGGAATTATAACTAATCTCTAGACAAGAGAGATCAGTTCCCCTTGAGAAAATGACTGCTTTTGAGGGTAGACTCTAAGGCATTAGACCCCACTGAGGGTCTTTCCCAGGCTCTACCCCCTAATCTCCAGGAATTTCTCTAACTGAAGTTGGCAGCCCCATTACCTCTATATACTGAGAAAGCTGAGTTCCATCATTTTCTAAGAGTCTTGGGTGAGCACAACAATGCAGAATGGTAAACAGGTGAAATCTAGGTTTACATAATTATCTCTTACTGAGAAAACTCTCCATGACCCAAGAAATTGCTTCAATTTTCTTTGTATTATTTTATTCAGATGGTAAAATAAATATATAACTGCGGGGAAAGTGCCCTTTTTTCCCTACTAAGAAGGGCAGCGTTACAGGACGTGGATGTTATTTTATTTCATTCAAAATTATTTACTGCTTCTCTTCAACTTGCGTTATCTTCAGCTGAACCAAAGCTGACCCACATGCTTTCATATGAACCACGTTCTGCTTCCTGCTGGTATATCTGATCAAACTGCTCCGAAAGCCTCATGCTGCAGTAACCCCAATTAGTCTCTAAGGTTGTGCCCTCCCCCCCATGTTTATTAACCACTTTTGCTACTACAGTCAAACACATCTGCACTTTGGAGGATTGTATTCTAATCTTTTCCTACCATTTTCATGACCATCCCATTTTAGCAAGTCAACTGAAAATCTAAGGTAAACGATAGATGCTGACTGCTGTTCTGTGAATCCCCATAATGGCAGTGTCAAGAAACAAGCACATCTTTATTAAACCAGCAGGCTGCATTGTTTCTTCTGCTGCTGCTTCTATCTTTTTCTTCTTTCTTTTCTTTAGAATGAGAGGGTTAATTAGCTTTGTTAGGGCACTGGGAAAAGGGACGTCTTAAACAGGACAGCTGTTACATTAGAAAGGCTGCAGTGAAAAGCTGTTGCAACAGTACCCCCTCTAGAGTTAACCTTTCCTGACCAGATATCACACACTCCTATTTGAAGGGGTATTATTTTCTTGGTTTCTTTTTTTATGAAGGTATTCTGATTGAGGCTTGCAAAAACACTGTAGAGAATGCTTATCTTTGCTCAAAATAAGTATTTTTGGTCTTGATCTTTTTTAAAAAAAGAAATGAAGTAACATACCTGAGAAAGAGACAGAAATGACTTTTTTAAAAGAAGTCATTTATAAAAAGAAATCAGTTATAAAACACATGAGACAAATAAGCCTCTTAAGCACAACTAGTAATCTGCTAGCTTCTCAATGTAAAGAAAGCTGAAAGCCATTAAGGGAGTCAGTGCTGTTCAGGTATGTCAGAAGTACTTTCCATTAAGTGAAGAACTATGCAAAACAAACGATCTCTTCAACCAAGGAGGAATGTTATGGATTTAATATTCAAGGGCTGGAATAGCTGGGGAACCCAGCTGCAGAACAGTGAATGATGATGGTGTGGTTGATGGAACTTGCCAGGGTTCCAGCCGAATTGAAAACATTACTGATAAATTTTAAATACGTCTTTACTTCTCTTTTAGGTAGACTTACACACACACAAAGTAGGTAAAACAACCATCAAAAATTGAAAATACCAAACTATAAAATACATTGAAATATGGAGTAACCGGAGGGGGGGGGGTCACAAAATAAAACCAACCTTACTAATCAACTCCACCCTCAAAACCCCTCACAAAATGTTCCAATTTGTGCCATTTATTAAAAGCCGCAAACCTGGGTGCTTTCCTCACCCTTTCTAGTAGGGCAGCACCAATGAGAGCTCATGACTGAGATGGGATGGGTACTATGACTTGGTCTAGGATGAAAACGGGTGCTGTCATCAGTTAATCTCATTTATAGTGCCATATTTCCTTGAAAAGAAGTGACCCTGAACATAAGATAGCCCCGTCCCATAAAAGGGTTATACCCAAAAAGGTTTTTATTGCCATATGCACCTGTAATTTGTATGTGACTTTAAGATAAAGACCTATTGTTCTTGATGGTACTTCTGGGAAAAACCCTAATCTTCATAAATCGTATATATTTACCTATGATGGTAAACTTGTCCTCTACAGAACAGCTTCTGTTTTATTCCAAACAGGTCTTTCATTCAAGCGGTTTACAAGGTTAGACCTGCTTCAGATAATTCTGCCGTATTGTATTGAAAGCAATTTCGAGTATAGAGAGCCACCATATTCTACTCAACAACATCTGTGTCCGCTCTTGGATTTCATGTTCAGTTTTGATTTTCCAATAAGATTTCCAGTCTCTAAATGGGGGCATAGAGACATTGCTGGTCTTCACAGGCCTCAACTGAGTTATTCTGTGGTTACAATGTAGTACTGAGGCAAAGCAACCAGCCCCAGCACGATAGTTGCTTTCATCAAATCAAATAATCAGTATGTCAGGCTTTCCACTTGGCCATGTCAAAGGATGGAGAGGGGGGCGTTCAGTGTGTGTCTGGTGCCGAGTTGGGGACTGGAAGGCAGCAGGCTCAATTTGAATGTTTGCCCTTTGAATTAATTCCAGTTGACCTACTTGAGCAATGATTGAAGAATTTTTTATTCGGTTTGCCCTGATCTATCCCCCTGGTGATCTCGTGCTTGTTATTTTTTAATGAAAACCATTTTCACAACCCGTTGTTTTAGGTGTTGAGAATGCAGGAGAATGAGGCTATATATATATAGAGAGAGAGGCAGTGGCAACCCTAATATACGTATAGATAGATAGATAGGGAGATAGGGATACAGAGATAAATAGATATAGATATATGTATGGATAGATGATAGATATTATGGCTGGCACTGCCTCTTAGATGTTTTCAGGTGTGTATCTTAGCAGCAGACATCACTTTTATTTCTGTCAAAAACATAGGATTATCACAAGCTGACAAAAAAAGGAGAGAGAAATCAATAATAAAAGAATCTTTTAAATCTATGAATCCAAACTACACATTCCCATTATTCCCCATCTAAAAGATTTATCTAAGGATCTGCTTGTTGTAGGAATAAATCTTGCTGGTTAGGTAAACTGCCCAGTAGACTCTACATAGGGTTTTCATGTGGTGATCTAACTGTGTGGACTACGGTAGAAATTCATTAATTTTGTGTTCTCAGGGGCAATGAAATTGCTGTATGACAGAAAAATCTTGATTAATAGAGCCTTATGATCTGACTGTGGAATGAAGAGGTTATTCAGGTTAAGAAACTGCTTTCTCCTAAAGATGAGGAGGGGAGGGGCCTAGGTTTACAGCCTACCCCCAAAGTTATTATGCATACTCAGAACGGATGAGTGATAGAGATGTTGGCCTCCACTGTACCCCACTGAGGTCCCTGTCCTCCCCAGGCTCCATCCCCAATACTCCCAGGAATTTCCCAACCTGGAGCTGGCAAACCTACCCCGCCATCCACCACTGGCAGCCAGGGGGCACCTGGCAACCTTAATTACTATTATCCAACCAAGTCTATTAACAGTGCAATCTAAAGAAAGGATGTCCTAAATACCATCTGCTTACTTTCATTCCATCCCTGTCTTGAAAACAGCCTTGTTCATAGGGTTGCCAACTCTGGCTTGGGAAATTCCTGAAGATTTTGGGGTGGACCCTGGGGATGGTAGGGTTGGGAAGGGGCACGACCTCAGTGGGATATAATGCCATAGATTCTACCCTCCAAAGCAGCCATTTTCTCCAGGGGAACTGATCTCTGTTGTCTGGTGATCAGTTTTAATTCTGGGAGATCTCCAGGGCCCGCCTAGAGACTGGCAGCCCTAATGCTTCTCTTTAGGAGATGGGATATACTGTTTCAATGGATGGGTCATGAGCTGGATCGTATATGCTGCTATGCTACTGAACTCATCCACGTGTTGATTTCGAAGTCTGAATAGAGCAGTTGTAGCAAATTCCCATCACATGTGCAGAACAATGGCATGCCGAAACATTTTGCTGTGCATGCAGGGACATTTCTATTGCCAAGCAACCAAATCAAGTCCCCAAGGTGCTGGCAGCATTGCTGGGGTCAGCGGTTTAGAGAAGGCAACAGGCATAGCTTATGACTCGAGCAGTTGCCAGCCAGGTCCAATGCAGGTGCTGGCAGTGCCTCTGGGGCTTGGCTTTCTTCCATTGTGTCCAGACACGTAGAACCCTCGTCTCCCCTTTTTTGGTTGCCAACACACCAGCATCTTCACAGGCAGATGTGTTGGAAGGGGGATTGGCTCAAAAACTCTGGAAAATAGTTTCTCAGGACCTCTTAAAAGCATGCAGTTCCATTCTCACAGACTGTTTCAGGCCTTCAAAAATCAACATGTGAGACTTCCAGTTTCAGTGACTTCTATAGCGGGTGTGCTCCTTTGGTGCTCTGAAAGAGTGGCCCGTGATGCGGCAGATGGGAGGGGGGCCAGTTGATCTGGACCCCCCCCCCGGAGTCCTTGGAGGGGACTCCCAACTTGGGATGCTGGAGGTAGCCTCTCCCGAGGCTGTGGCCAAGGAATTGAGGCACCTCCCAGCCCCGATAGGTCCCGTTGCTGTGGCGCCATTATGGCATCAAGAGGCGTACAGCGAGTGAGCGAACAAGTGATCCCACGAAAATAAAGCTCTCCTTGCCTTTTCAGCAATGAAGCATGTGCAATGAAGCGTGAGTGCAAATTTTTTGTTGGCTGGTTATCCGGCAAAGCGCATATCCAAAGCCCCAAATGGTATTGATGGAGGTGGGAGGGAGGGAGCTCATTTCTCCCCCCCCATACAATCTTAAGCAGATTTATTCAATGAGAGGGGCTAGGAGAAATGGCAATGGTTGATTGAACCAGGAAAAGTACAAACTTAATTGAAGCAAACTTTTGAAGCAACTTTTGCTGACTTTTGAAAACTTTGAAAACTTTCCTTGACATATAAACAATGGCTGGGCAGGCAGAAAATATATCAACGAGACTGAGACACTCTCCTGGAACTACAAGATTACCACTTCCGGCTACTAAACTGGAAATAAACACTGACTTTTTGAACATGTTGGGTACTGCATTGCACCCCCTGCTGGAGCAAATGACTAATACCAACAAGAAGTTGGATGAGATCCAAAAACAGCTTAAAAAGACAAGTTTAAAAACAGAGGAGATAGTAATAAAAGGTTGAAGCCAAAGTAAGAGACTGATCAAAGACTGGAGGTGATGGAAAAACAAAGATCTTCTGATAAAGACCAACTTTTAAAACAACAAATGGAAAAATCAGTGTATGTTCTGAGATTTCAAGGTGTTCCTGAACAGCAAGATGAGAACTTGAAAGAAATATTAAGTGAAGCGTTGGCCCCAATGGCAGCTTTAACGGTGGACACATTTCAAAGCAACCTGGACTTAGTCTACTGGACATATTCAGAATTTATTAAGAAAAAGAACCTGCCTGGGGAGATAGTGGTGAGATTCTCTAAAAGATCAACAAGAGACGTGGTGCTCAAGGCCACAATGGGACTACCTTAGAAATCAAAGATGAAGAAATCAGAGTCTTAAAAGACATTCCATTTGAAATAAGAAGGAAGAGGACACAATACAAAAATTTAACCAGCTTTTTGCAGAAAAACTCTACCACCTACAGATGGATAGTACCCAAAGGATTGGTCTTCAACTACAAGGATAAAAAAGAAAAGATAGACTCTGTTTTAAAAGCGAAGCTGTTCTTGGAACAGCAACAAAGACCAGCGAATAAAAAAGATACAGCAGAGGAACAAAACATTAGAGAAAAAAGCAGCACTCATGGAACAGAAGAATTCGAATCAACAGCTAGCAGTAATCCAGAAGAAGACTCTGAATCAGAATCAGGGGCAGCAGCCCCAAAAGTCCTGAAAGTCAAATGGAAATATACAAAGAAAAAAGATAAAGGAAGGAAACAGATTTAGCAGAATTGTAAAAGTCTAAAAATCTTATTGTCTGTATTTACTTGATTCAATTATATAATTATCAGTCTGTAATAGAAGCAGTAGAAATTAGCTAATTCCAAAAACTAATTTTATAGAGAGAGCTTTACTAAATATGCATTTAATCATTATATATGATCCTTGTATAGCTTATTTTAGGTAGTGTTGTAGTATTTGTAGTAAAATGTTTTAAAAAATAAACATGTGGAGATTGGGAGCGGGGTCAGAGAAAACAATTCCCTTCTTTTGCTGTGTTCAGATCACCTGAAAAAAGGTTTAGTTTGCCCTGAGCCTGCTTTGGTGGTGAGGGCGGGGTATAAATCTAATAAATAAATAAATAAAAAGTTCTCCACTTGACCAGCCTCAATGGCAATTTGTCTCAGCATTATCACAAATGTTATGGGGTTGATCAGATCTGATGCATTTGTTTGTAAATAACTATGTGACACTCAGACAGACCAGAGATTATACTAACATAACTGTTGCTGCCATCCCGAAGTATTAGTTTACAACTAGCTAGCACTTTATGATATCAGATTGTTTTTATATTGTTTTATCTGTGTTATAATTGTTCTTATGTTTTATCCTTTGTAAGCTGCCCTGAGCCTGCTTTGACGGGGAGGGCAGGTTATAAATCAAATATATAAAATAAATAATAAAATAAACTCTTATGGCCACTAGCCAGCAACTGTTCCGTTTGCTGAAACAAAGTAGTTTCTAATAGGTAGATGAAGGCAATGCTTAAAAGATTTTTTTACACCTTAATATGAAATTGCACACAGTATAATACTTTTTTTTAAAAAATGGAGACAGCCTCATTTTTTCATAGCTGTAAAGGCATTCTCAATAAATATATCATTCTCAAAAGCCAAGCCTGAATCAGTCATTTACTTTTGTCAGTAATTTAAATGCTAGGACTGAGAAGTAAAAGGTAAAGGTAAAGGTTCCCTTGCTCGAAAGCCAGTCGAATCCGACTCTAGGGTTGCGGTGCTCATCTCCGTTTCAAAGCCGAAGAGCCAGCGCTGTCCGAAGACATTTCCGTGGTCATGTGGCCGGCATGACTAAACACCAAGGCGCACGGAACGCTGTTACCTTCCCACCGAAGTGGTCCCTATTTATCTACTTGCAATTTCTTGCTTTCGAACTGCTAGGTTGGCAGGAGCTGGAACTAGAGACAGGAGCTCACCCTGTCTTGCGGCACCCGGGTCTTGAACTGCTGAACTACTGACCTTCCACAGCCTGCAGTTCAGCGTCTTAACCACTTGAGCCACCGCAGCTCCTGAGAAGTAAGCCTCATCTTTCGTCTCAATAAATACTTCCAGAGGGCGGGGGTATTTCTGCATAACATGGTGCATTTGTTCCACCGTATCACTTTTATCCCACTGAATAAAAGGACAAATTGTTTATTTAATGCATATTTAAAGATGAAAGAAATCAATGAGACCACACTGCAGTAGGCTTGCTTCTGTGTAACTAGCCAGCAACACATTTTATAATGGGAAGCTATTATCATAACTTTAATCTTGTTTAAAGTCACAATTCTGCCTGTGAGCCTCCAGGCCTAGAGGAAAGAACTTTACTAAGTTATCTTAAGGAAGCAGATTGCGTGAGAATCACTTCTTATAGCCTATAAAATCCTTTTGTAATTTATGTAACAGCTGTCTATAATAAAACAAAATAAAGCTCTTCTTTGTATCCTGAAATTGAAATAAACAAGTGCTTCCAAGAGGGAAAGAAATCCACAAAACACATACGCTCAATTAAAAATACGCAGTTTCCAATTACAGGCTTTCCTATATTTACTTCTTGAAATGCCAGGGGGTGGGGAGAGAAGGAAGTTAACCCATTTTGGAAACTGTGCTGTCAGATCATATATTTGCCAATAGAAATCAGATCAGAGAGGTAAGCCTCCCAAGCCAATTATCCAAAGAGAATTCACTAAAGAAGCTAAGGGATAATGCGGGGGGGGGGGGTTTGCTGCCCAACATAAATGAACATGCTTTGATAGGTTGTGCAAGGTACTAAATTTTTGTTATTCTTCCTGTAATTTATACACTGGCAAGTTCAAGAACATTTTGAAGGCTAATGGGAGAGAGGTGGTGGCAATAATAGACATTCAGTTAGTGTGGATGATCAAACCCCTAAAAAGTTTTCAATCAAATAATATTGTTCACAGAATGTATACAGGTGGTTATCCTATGCAAATACTTTCATATACTTGTACTGTTAAATGAAATATCTCATTCATAACCTGTACAACTTAACCTCTGTAACAGTTCAATATTCTTACAGGCTCCATCAGGAGTCCCCAACCTTTTTGAGCCTACAGACATGTTTGGAATCCTGATGTGGCATGGTGGGCACTGCAACAAAATGGTTACCACAAAATGGCTGCTGCGGGAGGCGGAGCCAGCCACAAAATGATTTCCACAGTTTAGCTTCAGTAACACAGTGTAGTTTCCTGTGCTGTGGTGGCAGCTATTGCCAAAACATTTTTAAAAAATCTGCACAGCCAATCAGATCTCTACTAGTCAGTCAGAAGCCTTGCAGGACAAAAGCCCAACCTGGCTCCACCCAGTTCCTAAAAATACTTGGCGGGTACCAGAAAAAGTGTCATCGGGCACCGTGGTACCCATGGGCACCATGTTGGGGACCCCTGGGCTACATACTCATTTTTTAATATTTGATACTGCTTTTCAACTGAAATAAATAAATAATTGTCAAAGCAGTTCATAATGATTATACTGTAGTTGTGTTTGATACAGGTTGAAGTTTCTGAATTAACTTCAAGGGCTGCATTTATTGTAGTCAAAGCTAAAAATAACATAGTTTTGAATGACTGGACTAAGGATAGCACAACTTTTCCAGTCCAAGTTCTGGGGAGAAATGCAATATTTAACCAGGAAGATGTTAATGTTCCTGCAAACAGGGGCAGGAAGAGAGGAGGATTGTATTTGGCTAGATTTTCTGCATATGCTGTATGTTGGGTTGTTTTTGTTTGTTTGTTTGTTTTGTGTGGGAATAAGTAACCAAAGACTGTTTTAGAAATGTCAGTATGAAACATCAATGGTTTTACTACTGATATAAAACCACTTGGGAATGTGGTTACAGTGGATGAAAATATCTGCAGAATGTTCAGTCCTAAATTATACTTTATCAGCACGGGTATAGTGCACAATGCCTCCAGTGGGTAATTTTACACTCATATTTTCTCCAAATGGATGTTAAACAATTGATGTTCTCCAAGGTGAGACCCCCTTTTCATGATCTGCTGGCTTCCACCTTTATTTCTACTTCCCAGTCATAACCTGAGCCCATCCCAGGTTGACTACACCACTGTTTCTTAGGTTAAAAGAGTAAACTCCCATGTCAAGCAAAATGATCTGGTATGGAAATTCATTCGACACTTGGGCTGGAGGTTGCTTATCCTTCTGCTGGAACATAAGCTGCCACATTGCATCAGAACAGTGAACCATCAAGGTTTAATAGTACTGTGTCTAATTGGCAGCAGCTCTCTAGGGCCTTGGGCAAAGAAAGGTCTTTCCGAAGTCCTTATCCTTGAGATTCTTTAACTGGAGATAGCAGGCACTGAACCTGTGGCCTTTGGCATGCAAAACAGGTGTTCTGCCACTGAATATGACTTCTGTCTTGGGGCAAGTCTCTTCCAGCAGGAGTCAACTGATGTGAAAGCTGAGTGTTTTTCTTGACCTCCTAGGCTTTATAGAAAGAGTGGAATCTTATGGATGCGCATCACAGCACTCCAAAGGAGATTCCCCTTAACATTTTTCCTTGAATGTTTTCAGGACATGTTAGAAACTAATGAGAAAACTGCAAAAATCTAAGTATTTATGGCTGCAAAATGCTATTGCTGAACATTGTAAGACAGTGTGACTTGCAATTCCCTGAAAGACTGGGGATGAACTTGTACATGGACACTAATGACAGCCCACATTTTAATTGCTGATAACCAGGGGTCATTTCCTGCAGGAGCGCACAGGAGCTCCAGCAGTAAGTTGTCCAGGGGGTGGGCACATGCAACAAGCCCCTTCCCCTGCTCCCAGCAGCCCTCAGTCGGGCCATGAGGAGCAAGAAGCAGCCAGGTAAGTTGCAGAAACCCCCCCCAGAAGCACCTGCCCCCCCCCCCCCCCCCAAATAGCTAGCAATCCAAAAGAGTCCAGTGGAGCTTGAGCGGTGGGTGTTGCCTTCTGACACACTTCCAGTGATGTCAGGAGGTGTGGCATATGCAAATGAGTTATGCTAATGAGTTATGCTAATGAGCTCCTGCACTTCTTTTTCTACGAAATGACCCCTGCTGATAACAATGATAGCATTTGGGGAAGGAGCTATATTGTCTATAGTGTTTGCATGAAGAAAGGCCATATTCAATCCCTGGCACTTTTTAAAGTATAGTAGGATAGGCCACTACCTGGCAGGGATGCTTCAATGTTCTAACCTAGTATAATGTAGATTTATATGATAATCATTAAAACATTGCAGGAAACACATTAAGAAATTAATTCAGTTCTTCCCCTGGAGTTGTTAGATTGATTGCTGTTGACATCTGTGCTTTCTCAAGTTATATAGCCAAATTTACGGAATGGTTTTCTAGAGAAGGCAAAGAAGGGCTAGTTCTTGCATGTTTTCTGTGAGAGGTGCAAAGCTGTATATTCTCCAGGACTTTCCAATGCTTTGTCAGATGGTGGGGTTTTTTTTCTGATTTATATCTGATTTGTCTGTGGGGTTGACTGTTGTATGAGACATGTGCTTGGATCCAGACTAAATGGCAGAAATTTCCTGCCCACCCTCTCTCACTGCAGCCCACTGATCTCCACCAAATTTTGCTTCTGGGGGACCTTTCTTTTCCATTTCATACACATGCCACAGTCCATAATGATCTTGGGTTCTGTGGAGTTCCCACAGCCTGCTCTTTAGTCAGCCCCTTCTTGCCTTGGTCCCCTGTTTCTTCTGTCCTTTTACTCAAGTGTTGTTTTCCATCTGTCAGTCGTTCAGGTTCTTTCCCCACCAATATACAGTCTTCTTTGCATCCAGCTTTCCTCGGATCCTTGTTCCTTAGCTTCCATCCATCCTAGGACCTCTTCTGCATTCCTCAGTATTCCTTGTAAAGATAACCCTGTCCCTAAAGTATGTGAAAGGTTGTAACCCTAGCCAAACTGACAACTTTCCCTTGCCTTGTTGAAGTTGGTCTACAAATTGTTTAGCTCTCTGAGTAGCTGAGCATTCTGTGCTATCACACTAGGTCAGCAACCAGTACCAGAAGCTTCACACCCACAAGCACCATGCAACCTATATTTCTTCAGTAGTGTTTATCATGTCATCCCAACTTCTTTCCTTTTTGATCCCACACTTAACTGAAGCAGCCGCTTAAATTTAGCAGATAATTATGTTCTAAATTAGTAGGGTTTAGTTTGCTTTAAATAATGCTTCCGTCATCAACAAGTGGAATATAGACTGTATTCCTCGGGTATCAGACAGTTTTATAACCAAATTAACTTTCTTTAATCTCTCTTTCTCCTTAAATTATTCTACCCAAACTCAGATGATGTGATAAACATATGGTGCACAGCTTTTCTCCAAGATTGTGGGCACGATAATGCTTAAGGTATTCCTCCCTTTGATTCTCTTTCTTTGTCATTCTGTAGCCTTCTGGTGTGCTGCACAAAATGAATCCTTGTGTTTCATTAACTGAACAAACTGAATGGAGAACTAGCATAGCATAACGTTAGAGTGTTTGGACTTCAACTCAAATAGCTGTTCATCAGTAAAACTCACTGGGTGGCCATGAGCAAGTTGCTATCTCTGTCTAATGGGTATTTTGTTAGACTACAACAAAAAATGTCTGTTGCTGTTTCTATCCTGCTTTTTCTCTAAGGAGGTCAGGGAAGTAAACACAGTTCTTCCCTATGAAACAACAAACCTGTGGAATGGGTTAGGTTGAGGGTCACCCAGTGAATGTCTCTCTGGTCTTATTCTAACACACAAACTACTATACCATACTAGTTCTCAAAATACTGGATCTGTTTGCTCTCTGAAGATAAAACAAGAAACAAACATGATTGCTGTCATAAGAACATAAGAGACGCCAATGTTGGATCAGGCCAAAGGCCCATCCAGTCCAACACTCTGTGTCACACAGTGGCCAGAAATACCAGGTGCCATCAGGAGGTCCACCAGTGGGGCCAGGGCATTAGAAGCCCTCCCACTGTTGACCCCCCACCCCAAGCACCAAGAAGTCAGAGCATCACTTGCCCCAGAGCCCCTATCTATACCTTGTGGCTAATAGCCACTGGTTGACCTCTGCTCCATATGCTCAAGGTCAATCCTTATATTATATTTGATGCAGTAAAATTCACACTGTGTACTTTGCTGCCTTATTTTCCTGCTTGCAGCCTTTGGTGGTGGTGGGGAATATGCCATCTGAAAGTTGGAGAAAACTCACAGTAAAAACAGATTAGAATTATATCCTTCAATTAACTTGACTTTGACCTCAGGGTGTTACTCTGCTTAGGATCACACTGTCCATTTTTCAGGCATTTTCTTGAACATGGTAACTGGTTCAGGGTTTCCATGCAAAAGCTATTTTACAGCAATTATTCCCCACATGAAAATTTTGGAATAAAATGAGCTTTAAAAAAAAACAACAACTGTGTGTGTAACTGTGATTTTTAAAAGGGTAAAAAAGGCAGCAGGATGTTGCCAGTGGTGGGGAAAAGCCATGGTAGTGCAGGTAAGGAAAAAGATGGCTTCTGTTTAGGTCTGCCCTTGTACTTACTGGTTTACCAGTTCATGTGCTTTAGTAGGCCTTGTGATGTTAGTGCCATCATCTTTAACAGCCTCTTCTAGGAGCCTGGCAACCAGGGGGAGGGTTGGGGGAAGGGACATGGGGGGCTTGCCCCAAGACAAAGGACACTGTGTCACTTCTGGATATGACCCCAAAGGGACGCTGTGTAGCTCTAAGAATTTCCAGAAACTCTGTGGTAAAACCATAGAGACACGAGTGATTCCTAGACCTACCCACTCTCAGTTTCAGTTTGTAACTCAAAGAAAAATACCAATATAGAAGGTGATGGCATTAGTAATTTTTAAAAATTATTTTATTCTGGTTTTTCTCCTGTGGCTAATAGCAATGATCAGTGGGAGGCTGCCTGCTGAGTTTAAATGTTTTAAATGTTTTAATAGTGTTAAATGTTTTAAGTTTTAAATGTTTTAACTGTATATGAATCTTGGCACACTGTGCCAGGCAATGTGAGCTGCCATGAGCCCACTTGCAAGGAGGGCGGGTTATAAATACAACAAATAAATAAATAAATAATAAATGGTCCTGTTGAAGTATGCAAGTGTAATAGCATTCCACTGGAAATGGATATGCTGTTTATGAGGCTCAGGAATTTGCCTATGATGATTTTAGTGGATTTTCCTAGGATTGGTGCTGTAGTGCAGAGAGAAAGTTAAAGCTGTTGTGCACAGGCTATAAACAGGCGCCTCTAGAGCATGAGAAAGTCTCCTGGATGAGCACCATGCTTGACTTATGTTTCTTTGTACACAATAAACAGGATAGATCTGGAGAGAGAGGGGGAAAAGTTATCTCCAAGAACATGAATCAGAAGTGTACGGCACTAAATTTATTTGTTGCCTTTCATTATAAAAATGATATGTCAGAAAAGTTTGATACATCTGAATGCTGGCAGTCTGAAAATATGTTCTTACAAGTGGAGGCCTGCAAGAAACGTGCAGAGGGAATGCATCCTTTCCCTCTCTTTGCTTCCTTCCCTCTTCCCCCTTCTCTAACAGTCTTCCCCTATCTCCCCTATCTCCCCTATTGGTCAACCTACTCACATCTTTTTTTGTCCCACCCCTTCTCTGTCAATCTACCCCTCCCTTTCAGCCTACCCCCTATTTCCCCCTTTCTCCCATTCCCCTTGTCAGCCTACCTCCATCTCTGCAAAGTGGGGGTGTCACTCCTCTCTTTCTGCCTCTCTAACCCAATCACCCTCCCTTTCTTCATTCCCAGCAGTGGCTCGCCCAGCCACTCTGCCTCTTGGCTGCTGCTGTGACTCACTTAGCCCCCCTCCACAGGTTCCTTGCCTTGGCAGCACCTCTCCTAGCCCAGCAGCTTTGCTGCCTCAGCAGCACCTCACCAAGTCCTCCAGTCTCTTCACTGCCTTGTTGATTGGCTGGCTGCTTGCCCAGCCTCTTTGAGGCTTGGCAGCTCAGTAGGCCACCGATGCTGGGCCCGGCATGGCTCCCAGCCTGCCACACTGCCGACACCAGTCCCAGCATGGCTCCTTATCTGGCAGGCCCCCTGAGGTAGGTGAGTTCTCTGCACTTGCCCAGAGAATGCTTTTTTATTTGGGGGAGATTTAACCCCCCCACTATTGTTGTTTGTTTTAAAATCAGACTTTTCTGAAAACCTAGGCGGTCCACCAAGGTTGCAGAACCATCCAGGGCTCTAGTCGGGGGGGAGCGCTCCGGTACGGCGCTCCGGAAGAGAACCTCTAGGGGGCGGGGCGGTCACGTGGTGAAGCCCCGCCCCCTTCTTCACCCCGCCCTCTGCTTCGATCCTCATTCCGTTGGAGAATGAGGACGAAGCAGGAGGGTAAGTAGCCGGGCCTTGCCTTCCCCGGCCTTGCCTTCCTCCCCCACCCCCCCATCCCCATT
>NW_015164703.1:580629-612594 GCF_001447785.1 Gekko japonicus
CCTTCCCCTCCCCCACCTCGTCGATCCTTCTCCCGCCGGAAGGAGGGCCCACCTCCCCCAACCCCCAAAATCTCTCCCACCTCCCATCTCGGGCTAGCAAGGGATCCAGTGGGAGGGCTTCTGGTGTTTTGGTCCAGCGTCGCTTGCCCTGAAGGCCCCTTCCTGCCCTTCCCCATCCCCCCCCCTCCCGTCCCGGGCGAGCGAGGCTGCTACAGCAGCGTCGCTTGCCCTGAAGGCCCCTTCCCGCCCTTCCCCATTCCCCCCCCTCCCGTCCTGGGCGAGCGAGGCTGCTAGCAGCCTCACTCGCCCTGAAGGCCCCTTCCCTCAAGGCCCCTTCCCTCCCCCTCCCAATTCCCCCCTTCCCCTCCCCACCTCGTCGCTCCTTCTCCCGCCGGAAGGAGGGCCCACCTCCCCCAACCCCCAAAATCTCTCCCACCTCGGGCTAGCGAGGGATCCAGTGGGAGGGCTTCTGGTGTTTTGGTCCCACTGCCGGACCTCCTGGGGGCACCTAGTATTTTTGGCTGATGTGTGACAGAGTGTTGGACTGGATGGGCCATTGGCCTGGTCCAACACTGGCTTCTCTTACGTTTGGGGTAAGTGATGCAGTGTATTGTTGGTGCTTCGGGAGGCAACAGTGGAAGGGCTTCTAGTGTCCTGGCCCCTCTGCTGGACCTTCTGATGCCCCCTGGTATTTTTCACCACTGTGTGACACAGAGTGTTGTACTAGTTGGGCCACTGGCCTGATCCAACATTGGTTTCTCTTATGTTCTTCTGTCTGGGGCAAGTGATGCTCTGTATTCTCGGTGCTTGGGGGGCTCCTAGTGGACCTCCTGATGGCACCTGGTATTCTTGGTCACTGTGTGACACAGAGTGTTGGACTGGATGGGCCTTTGGCCTGATCCAACATTGGCTTCTCTTATGTCTGGGGCAGGGGATGCTCTGTATTCTTGGTGCTGGGGGGGACAGTGGGAGGGGCTTCTAGTGTACTGGCCCCACTGCTGGACCTCCTGGAGGCACCTAGTATTTCTGGCTAATGTGTGACACAGAGTGTTGAACTGGATGGGCCACTGGCCGGATCCAACATGGCTTCTCTTATGTTCTTATGTCTGGGGCAGTGATGCTATGCATTCTTGGTGCTTGGGGGGGGCAACAGTGGGAGGGCTCCTGGAGTTTTGGTCCTGCTTGCGGACCAATGCCAAGGAGAATAAAAATGTATTGACCTGGTATCCTGGTATCCTCCCTCTTTATCTGACATGGGTGGTTTGCTTGTGTGTGCCATCAGATAGGCTCCCTAGCTCTGAGTTGGGAATACCTTGGAGAATTTTGGGGTGGAGCCTGAGTGGTGGGTGTGGCCTTCTGACACTTCCGGTGATGTCAGGGGGTGTGGCCTTCTGACACACTTCCGGTGATGTCAGGGGGTGTGGCCTTCTGACACACTTCCGGTGATGTCAGGGGGTGTGGCCTTCTGTCACTTCCGGTGATGTCAGGGGCGTGGCATATGCAAATAAGTTATGCTAATGAGTTATGCTAATGAGTTATGCTAATGAGCTCCGGCAGCTCTTTTTCTACGACAAGACCCCTGGAACCATCTGTTTAGCGTCCGTGTGGCACCAATCAGCGGATTTAACTATCCGCAGAAGGGGGCCACACGTGGCTAACAGTATATAGATTTTGTGTCCTTTCCCAGCTACAATGTTTTAGCTGATCCTTGGTTTGAACTCTTGTAAACTATAAGTGAATAAAATGTCATCTGTTGGATTTTAAGGCAGTCAAATAACTAGCAAAGCCATCAATAAAAGGAACAAAATTAACCTAATTCAAGGGGAAGAGTAAAGGGTTATTCCTGCTAGATATAATATTTGTGCATTTTGTGTTTTTCTCTCTTATATCAACCCCTGCTTTTGACAGAATTGCACACTCACTCATTAACCCATATCATTCACAACAGCCAGTGAGGTACAGAGGTTAAATGTTGCAGCTAGAGCGAACTAGGTTCAGAGGGGTGTAGTGGTTAGAATGTCAGCTTAAAATCTGGGAGGACCAGATTTAAAGGGAAGCTCATGGGTCAGTCACTATCCCTCAGCCTAACCTACTGCACAGGGTTGTTGTTGTGAATATTGGCTAAAATGAAGGGGGGAGGGTATTTTATTTATTTTTATTTATTTATATCCCACTTTCATCCTCAGTGGAGCCCCCAAAATAAATCACTATTCAGCCTTGAAATTCCATGTCACCCGGTAAGTTTCAGGCCTGAGTAGTGATTGGAACCCAAGTCTCTTAGTAAGGACCAACTATGCAAATTCTAAAACTCAGGGCTTTTTTTGTAGAAAAAGCCCAACAGGAACTCATTAGCATAATAGGTCACACCCAACAGCAGAAACTCATTAGCATATTAAGCCACACCATGACAGCACAACTCATTCGCATATTAGGCCACACCCCCATGTTACCACCTTTTGCTTCTCATTCTGTTTACTTTGTTTATTGTCAAAACCCAGGGCTTTTTTTGTAGCAGGAACTTCTTTGCATGTTAGGCCACACACCCCTAATGTAGCCAATCCTAATGAGTTTCTGCTGTTGTGTGTGGCCTATTATGCTAATTAGTTCCTGCTGGGCATGGCCAATTTGGGAGCCAGCCGGAACTCCGTTCCTGTGCGTTCCTGCCCAAAAATAGCCCTCCCTGATCAGCATTGGACAATTCTTACCTATGAATATATTTGGTATCTGCCTTGCATACTGAACATGGTCCAAAGACAGCACTTCCAAGTCTTTACTCTATAGGACAGTCTTTTTTGTGTGCTCTGATGAAGACTGGAATAATTATTTTGTAGTGTACAACAGTATCCCACAACATGATCCCAGATCATGAACTAGGTTTGTTCTGCAGCTTGCCATTCCTTCATGATTCCATGGAGGAATTTGTCATGGAATTCTCAGGAAATAGGAAGTCATTCTGTTGATTGTGATAAAGGGCCAAGACATGGGCGAGATGTCTGTGTGGAATGAGTAATCCTTAAAACAAAACCTGGAATATCGGAGGGTGACTTGTGAAGGCTGCATTGCAGACAGATCCTTCCATGATCTCCTACAGTGGTTTATGTTGTACTATTTTTTATGCAACTGTGCACTACAAGCCCCCCAACACAAACATATACTCAAAGTCACCATGAATGTGGAAGACATATATTTGTCTTCACTTCTTCACTTCTTTCTAAATATACAGAGAAGCTAAGAGCAGGAGAGGTTTGGGATCACACTTTTTTGTGTTTTAGGGGCTAAACTATAGATATCTGTAACCAAGTACAAAATATATTGTGAGAAACAGCTCTTGGAAATCTGTTTTTGAAGAAATTCAGCTTTTATAACAATATACTTTGTTACATTATGTGAAGCATACAAATGAGTTTAATACTAGGAGTGAAAGGAACACACTGTTACTTTTACAAGCTAATGCCCAAGGTTGTATGTTGTGTTACAGTATATATAGTTAGAATGCAGGAGCTGTATTACACAGTGTGTTTTTCACTCCTTGCCAGTACTGTGGTAGGGCAAAATCAATGTGAAAGGTAGAACAATATTTGTAGAAAATTGGCCCAAAGTAAAAATAGTTGTGTAGCACTTCACAAAAAAACTGTAAGGAATGCATAAGCAATAGCCATACAACTCTTGCAGCAATCAAAGTTTTGTGTACCATAATGTCCTAGGATATATAAACTAATTCACCAGAATTTCTTGTGGTTCATATAACAGAATTTTAATTGAGGAATTCATTTATGTAAATATATATTTAGAGTCCACTTTACAGTCACAAAACTCAATGGCTGGACTTCTATTGTTTCCTGTTTTATGACGTCCCTCCCCATTACATCTGCTTTTCTCTCTGTTTGTCACGGTCTGTATCTCCTGTTAAATAATGCTGCGTATAGTCCTCATTCTGTTTATTTGAAAAAAAGTCAACTACAGCAAGTTGGTACTAATATAAATGTGACTGCTTGCCCATGAATAGGAATTATTTTTCTTACAGGTACAAATGTGTAGGCTCAATATACTGCTTAGTTTGTCTGCTCAACAGTCTTAGTTACTGCCTGTGGTGGCTCACATATTTTTTGATAGAAGGCAACCATTTCCATTGGGAGGTTGCCAGCAGTCCACAAGATTCAGTGAGATGATCTAGTTGTTTAAATACACATGCACACCTCAGAATATCTTCAAGATGAGAGGCTAGGGTGAATTCAGATAATGTCCTACCCCCCAATGTTCCTAAAAGAGAGAAAATATCAAAGCCCAGTCCTGAAGCTCTTTTGAGAAGTTAGCATTACAGTCCTGTGTGCTCTGCATGTGTTGTGAGGTTCATAGCCAAGTCAGCAGTGGATAAACAGTGTGGTTTCTTCACTGAGTTCCATTAAGTCTGAGTTGTGGTTCAGACACATTAACTGAAATTAGATCTTGTGATCTGATTGTTCCAGATGGTAGGGAAAAGATTCTGGGTTGGAAAGAATATATTCATATAGTCAACAGCAGTTCGTCTTTGGAAAGAAAGGGCTGTTTGTGTTCTTCTTGCTCCCAATTGGGGTAAATGGGAAATTTTGCATAGCAGTTGTGGAAACCATATTGAAATATAAATGTATTGTATTCTCTGAAGACTAATGGTCCAAACAGAAATGTTTGGTCCTGTACCTCTGATTTCCAGTGGGACTCAAAAGCTCAAATGTGCTTAAGTTCAATGAGGCTAAAGCACAGCTGGCTTTGTCTAGACTGTGTTCGGTGGTTTTTACAAAATGCCCAAAAATCACATATCTTGCTTCAAATGTGGATCAGCAGGAGGCATTAACTCTACATGTGGCTAGCATGAAGCCTAAGTTTGGTTACCAGTCACCAGTGCAATGAGGAGGCAAAATGATAACTAGATATAGTGCTTTGTTTATACACAGGAGACTCCTCGTGTGGCTGATCTCCAGTAACTATACTTCTGTATACTTCTGTATAGTATACTTCTGCCTAGTCTGCACAAGACTGTTGTGAGAATGGATCATAGAATCATAGAGTTGGAAGGTACATCCAGGGTCATCTAGCCCACCCCCTGCACAATGCAGGCAATTCACAAATACCTCCCCCCCCACCCCCAGTGACCCCTGCTCTATGCCCAGAATAGGCAAAAAAAAAAAAACACCCAAAAACCTCCAGGATCCCTGGCCAAACTGGCCTGGAGAACAGTTGCTTCCTGACCCCAAAGTGGCAATCAGCATTTCCTTGGGCATGTAAGAAAGGGCCACAAGAACTAAGCACTGAGGCAACCCTTCCCGCCCTCCCTTCTTGTGATCAGATGGCATCTAGCCTCTGTTTGAAAACCTCCAAAGAAGGAGAGCCCAACACCTCCTTGGGAAGCCTGTTCCACTGAGGAACCGCCCTAACTGCCAGGGAGTTCTTCGTAATGTTTAGCCGAAAACCCTTCTGATTTAATTTCAACCCGTTGGTTCTGGTCCGACCTTCTGGGGTGACAGAAAACAACTCCACGTCATTCTCTATATGACAGCCCTTCAAGCACTTGGAGATGGTTATCATATCCCCTCTCAGTTGTCTCCTCTCCAAACTAAACATACCCGGCTCCTTCAACCTTTCATGGTCTCCAGACCCCTCACCATCTTCATTGCCCTTCTGGGGAAATGTTTCAGCTTGTCTATATCCTTCTTTAATTGTGGTGCCAGAAACTGAACACAATACTCTAGGTGAGGTTTAACCAGAGCAGAGTAAAGCGATACCATCACTTCATGTGGTATGGGCACTATACTTCTGTTGATACAGCCCCAAATGGTATTTGCCTTTTTAGCTTCCACATCACTATCAGTGCAATCCTAAACAGGGTATAGCCATCTAAGCCCATTGCCTTCAGTAGAATCACAGGGATGTAAACTGCTTAGCATAACTAAGCCTCTATCCTGTTCTTATTCCACTTGGCTTTTTAACTACACCAACAACTGATGTCAGTTGAGTTTTCTTAAAGACATTAACATAATGCATAAATTATTATTTTTAGATCATGCCATTCACTTTGCTAAGAAAATGAAAAGGTTACGGCAAACTTGCACAGGTTTTTAATCTTTTTTTTTTTTGAGGGAGAAAGGCATATTTTCTAATTGTCATAGTCTTTGACAGATCTCTTTGATCCTGGCTTGTGGTTTAGATGTATGGCTTACTTGCAAGGAAAGGTTTGCTTCAGTGTACCCTTATTATCATACCCTGCTGACAACACAGAAAATGGAATTTTTTGGCGAATGGATGACAGGAGCATTGCTACAGTGTTCATATGTCTCCAGTAAGTTAATCAGCTTTTGATACCTGAAAAGACTCACTGGAAAACATGGCCCACATGACGAATGGTACAGTGCTGCAGTAAATTGTTTCTTAGTGGGAAATCTGCAGTAGTGCTGTAATTTGGACAATGGAGCATTTGACAGCTAACCTATCAAGAACAGTGTACCCGGGGGAAGCAGCTCACTCTCAGTTTTACATTCAGTCAAGCATTGATGAAGCAGGGGCTAAATAGGGGAATCATTTTCCAATCAAACATGAGAGTGGCTATTTATCCCATGGTCAAAAGTGTCTCCATCAATACAGCTCCTGGGTGACACTTGTGCACTTGGCCCCACTGCCCAAGAAAGGTATATTTTTATGAACAAGAAGTTATTGGAGATGATGGAAAGCCTTGCTGTTATGTGTGGTCTTATCAGATTCAGTAAGGCAACTATGTAGGTTTTCAGGGTTTCTCAACAAAACCTTTACTAACCTTTAATAGCTCAGAGTGAAAGAGCATGGAGGAAATAATGTACACACTTAGAAATCCAGTTACTCGTTCTTTGTTTAAGACCTGTGGACGTACTAAACAATCTTAAGCATTGACTGTTGACTAGTTAAGTTGAAATTGTCAAGTATTGTAAAATCCTAAAATCCAACTGTAGTTTAACAAAGGAATTTCAGATACAGACTGGAATGGGAGATTGCTGAACTGCAAGTTATTACAACACTCAGGACAATGAAGCCCCCAGTGCTTAACTGAAATATTGGGTTCTTATCTACTTTCACATGCTAAGTCATTCAGTTCTTGCTTATACCCAGAATTAAACTTCATTGGTCTTAAAGGTGCCACTGGACTCAAACTTAGTTCTCACATCACTTTGTTATCTGTATGCTAATTTGCTGCTTTTCACAGGAATTACCAATCTAAATGACAATTCCTGAAACAGAATTTGTAATATATTTTATATTCAGTTTTCAACACCAGTTATGGCATTGAAGAAATTGTGGGGCTGGTGTTAGGCTGCCAGCTCAAGGTTGGGAAATTCCTGGATAGTTGGGGGTGCAGCCTCGGGTGTTCTTGAAGGCTTCACTGACGTTGTAGACCTTTTTGTTTTCTGCCTCAAACTCCCTTGCAGCCTGTTGCTGGTACCATATGGAACATAGCACTTGAGAGAGATGCTTTCAGTGAGCAGGGTGCCCCTGCTTGTTAGAAGACAAAAAACTGTATGTTTTCCTGCCTAGTTACTAGCACATACTTATAGGTGCCTGATCTTTCACTTATTTCCCAGTGGATATTTATTTTGAAGACTGAAAATGCCCTAAGCTGTATATTTCAGTCAAATTTGTTGATTAGGACTGCTTTCCAGTCAGAACAACTGTGTGTGCACACAGGAAATACAATTAGATTGCACTGTATGAAGAGTAAAAGAAAGTCTACTTTGTACAGTCATCAGACAAAAAGGTAAAACTGTTCCTGGATTTTACCACATCACTCCAAAATGAGAGACTGAGTGGATTAATAGTCCTCCCCATGCAAAACCAAAAAAACCCCACCTCATACAAAAGTAGTGCACCAAGAAAAATAATACACTAGAACTCTTCCCATAACATTTAGTTTTAAACAAGCGAGGATTTTTTTCATAATATGAAACTGTGTGATTCACCACCTGGAGACTAAACTGATGCAGTCCAGAACAATTCAACCACACCTTCTCTGCAGGTTCTGATTGTGCAGCTGTGATTTCTCCTACTACTTTTCTCCATCTGGAAACTACCACAACTTCATGTGCCATTATATTACGAATAATGGTTTGTTTGTTTTGTTTTATTAGCTTAACCTGCTTTAACAACTTGTTTTTATTGGTGTCATTGTTTTTATTGACTCCTTTTTATTGTCTTGGTAGTTTGTTTGCTTTTTGCTGTCAGGTTGCAGCCAACTTATGGTGACCTCATATTGAAGGTAAAAGATGTTCAGAGGTGTTTTGCCATTACCTGCCTTTGCGTAGCAACCTTGGAGTTCCTTGATGTTCTTCCATCCAAATAAATAACTGGGGCTGACTCTGCTTAGCTGAGATCTGATGAAACTCGGATAGACTAGGTCATGACATTGTCTTGATTAGTTTTGTTTTTTTATTATTAAGTTATTATTAAGAAACATTTTAAGCTGTCTCTCCTGGAGCCTGCCTGAGGTGGCTTACAAAATAAAAATAATAAAAACAAAGCATTGAAAGACATTATATTAAAACCAGCATAGAAAACCCCAGCCCAGCATAAAAACATATAACTATTCTAGTTGTGAACCGCCTTGAGCTAGTCTGGAGAGGAGGCATACAGATTTTCTGAATAAATAAATGAATTGCTGGTAGTACCAAATATTTGCCAGAAACCAACCAACACAACTCCCCCCCCCCCAAGTTTTCACATGCAAGAATTGATTCTGGAAGTTAAAGCAGTCCTAATCAAAGCAGAAGACTTCTGGCAACCCAGTCATGACTGAGACAGTAAACGTTTTGTAACAGCCTCTGAGAGAAAAGGTCATCGATTTGAAGGGAGGAGGGAAATCTCCATATACTTCCATTTGTATTTTTCAGATGATGTGAGGCTCAGATATGGACAAGTTTATCTAAACCATACTCGCATGCTCTTTACTGTATGTCATAACCTTATCTTCTTAGCGGATTTTCCAATACTGCATACGGTGCATCTGTGACTGAGACAAAATCAATGCTTATGGATTTAGCTGTGTAATCCTATCACTTGTCCTGCAAGATATGATTTGAAATGTAAAGTTTGTTAAGGTTTAAATGAACTTGAAGATCCAGGGTCTCCAGAGGAGGTTTTAGTTTCTAAGCGAGTCATTTGTTTGCTTCCCACTCTCAGCCAGCTTCCTTCTCAAAAGCCGTCGTAACTGCACTCAATCTTGCCAAATGTATTTAAGTTTACCATTTTTAAAAAATGCAAACTGCCTGTAGCCATGAGTGAATCAGATTAAAAGGACTTCCAAAAGCATATGGAAATGTGATTAAACAGTTCTGGGTGACTTTATGAGGAGTGCAAGGAAGGCTGTATTGATACTGAAAAAGAAATCAGTTGTTGCATTGAAATGGAATTACTCTCACTAAACTGCAGGATTTCTGTATTAGGTTACCTTTTTCGTTTTGGGAGGTTCTGAAGTGCTGTACTGAATATGGCATGATGGGTAGATAAATTTCTTCATAGATGAACAAAAGCTTTTATAAAAGTGATGCAAGCCCTGTAAAATTGAATTAGCCTGGGTATAATCCTGCAGAAAAGTCTCCTCGCATATTCTCTTGAAATGAGCGTGAGCAATTTAACAGCATGGAGATGTGACCACTGTTTTCATGAAGAAAGAAAATATGTGTGGCCAGCTATGGATGCTTCCCCTCTGAAAGATATGTTCAGTTTCAACAACACCAACATGTGGAATGGCATTTATGGATATGTTTAATCTAGCCCTGCAAATCCTCAGTTTGACTTATATTAACTTCTCCATCTCCATTGTCAGTGTTCAACTATAGCCTGGAATTAAGGTTTGTGTCTCCATAATCAGTGTCCAGCTACAGGGCACCATCTTGTATACAATTCCTGCAGCCCCATTTTAATGAGCTACTAACAGTGCCATTCTAAGTGGAGCTAAACCTTTCCAAGTCCATTGACTTCACTTAACTAAGAAGAAGACTAAGAATTAAGCAGCTCAGTTTAGGATGGCTCTGTAAATCATTTTTTTAAATTGTGCAAAAGCAGCCCCTGATTCTGAAACTGCACGGTTGAAATAGCCATGTATTGGAGCCAGCCATTGTTGTCATACAATTGTGCTCAGTTCCCTTTCCCACTACAGCCTCCATCTCACATGACTTGTGTCCAGGTAGGTCCCATGATCCCCATAGTGTTTTTGGTGGTCCAAAAGACCCCTTCATCAATTTTTCACCAGTGGAGAAGTTGGTTGGAGCCAGGGGTCATTTCGTAGAAAAAGAGTTGGGGGGACTCATTAGCATAACTCATTAGCATATGCCACACCCCCTGACATCAGGGGCCCGGCGGTGGACCTGCAAGGCCGGCAGGAGTGCGAGGAAGCCCCACCAAGGCCCTCCCTGGCCCCAGGCAGGCAGGGGTGGGGAGAGGCGGGGAGGAAGCAACTTACCCTCCCTCTTCTCCTGCCTCCTCCTGGCTGAATGAGGGCCGGAAGCGGGGCGGCCGGAAGCGGGGGCGGGGCTTCATCGTGTGCCCCGCCCCCTGCACCTCACCCGGGGGAACTGCGATCCCCCGCGATCCCCCCCGAATCAACCTCTGGTTGGAGCCAAAATCTGCACAGATCTTAGCAAAATGTATGGTCAAGAGGGGAGGGGGTTAAAAAGAAAACTGGAGAACTGCTAGATACGTGGTTGTAACCACTTTGGTCCCGGCTGTGTAAAAACTGTATTCCTCAAACCATCCGACAATATAACATCCTTGGAGAAATTGACTTAAACTTTGTACCTGTTGAAACCCAGTATATGTATCTTGCCAGTGTACTTACTGAAATTGCTTTGGAAACTAGCCAAGCATGTTTGTGTAAGTAAAGAAATCACGGACTCTGTTTTGGCCTCTTTCAAAGCATTACCAGGCATTGGCTTGAAGCCGTTAAGAGCAATAACTAATTATTCATTCATGTTGCAATCCCTGAAATCTAGCCTGAGATGCAGTGCTGCCTTGCTTAAATGAATGTTCTCTGCATTAATAGATTAAGTCTAAGGGTAGGGTCAGGAATTCTAATGTCTTCTCTGTAAACTGCACACTTGCCATAATACCTGGAAATAAATATTCAAGCCAATAATGGAGCCAGACTGTTGTTCCCCTATAGGCTGCGTTCCTGAATTTATCTTTAAATTTTTAATCGTATTTGAGAATGTTTAAGTGGATGTAGGCAGAGTTTGTTCTAGCTTCATTGTTCCTTTGCCTTCCTTGTTATCCAGATTTTTCCCAAATGGCAGCAGCTAGATGACAAAGAGTCCAACGGCGTGTTGATGGCATAAAAGTATAGGGAGTTCTGAGGCAGTAGTGAAATTGCTAGATTAGTCTCGGCCAAAGTGTCTGTAAGAGGCTGTGGGGCTTGTTCCTGGGGCTTGTGACCAGTGCTTCAAACAAGGTTTCTAACAGAGGAGTTGAGCTTAGGATTTGTGCAAGAGGTGAACAGGGGTAAATGTGTGTCTGTTTGCTTGAGGTTGTGTGGTTTCTGGGCTGTTTGGGGTGGTTGTGTGAAAATCTCCAAGCAGTAGAAGCACACGGCAGGGGCTTCTGCTTGAGTGAGATGAGTCAGCTGCTGTGGGGGCACTGGGGGTCCTAAGTGGGGTGGGTGCTGTGTGGGGGTCACTTACTAAATTAGGGTAGAGAGGGAGAGGACCGTCCCCCCAAAAGTATTATCGATCCAACTCCAAAGAATCCACCTTAAATGCCGCTAAAACATGACCAGGAGGCCATCCACCTTAAGACCGAGTCCACCTTAAACTGGGGAGACCAAAATGGAGGCAGTAGCCGGCTAAAGGTGATGGCAGGGAAGAGTTGGTGGCCTTTAAAGTCAGAAGGCTTTGCAGCACTAGCGGTATCAAGCCAGGTGGTCAAACGAGGAAAGCCCCAGGACCCAGCATGCCTCCTTGACTCTGTGGTGAAGCACCCAGCAGAGAGGAGGAGCTCACTGCTGGCTGCTGGTGTAATGTGACACCAGCAGGGAGCTCCTCTGTGGATGCAAAAGGTTGGCTCCATGGCCTGGCGTGGGGGGGGGTGCTGCTGTTCTTCATGGGGGGTGTTGCAATAGGGGGCACTCCTGATGTGATGGGGCACTTCCTGCTGCACCCTCAGCTGACTACAGCCCTGGAGGGTGGTATGGCAAAGGGGGGCCATGTGTGGTAACAAAGAGGCTGAAGGAGGTGAGCGTTGCTGGAGAGGAAAACACATTATAGGTATCTATATGCCAATTCTAGAAGTCTCCGAGCCATGATGGGAGAGCTGGAGTGCTTGGTGCTAAATGACCATTTAGATTTATTTATTTATTTATTTATTACTTTGATTTGATATACCGCCCTAACCCCCGTGGGGGTCTCTGGGCAGTTCACATGTGGGGTGCTAGTCACATTGAACCCTAACTAAGGCCACATTGATTCTATGGGTTGGGCTGCCTACCGGCACCCAGGTGGGTGAGTTTCTCAGAAACATGGTGGAATGGGGAAAATTTATGGGATATAGTCATCCCTGGATATAAGGAAGGACAGGGAGGGACAGGTTGGGGGAGGTGTTGCATGGAATCAAATAAGTTATAATACAGGGGAATGAACTCCCCAAGAGAAGTGATATGGGTGGAAATACTGGGCTCTAAGAGTTACTTGCTCAGACCTGACTAGCCCAGGATAGCCTGATCTTATCAGATCTCAGAAGGAAAGCAGGGTCAGCTCTGGGACACTACCATGGAGTACCAGGGCTGTGACACAGAGGGAGACAATGGCAAACCACCTCTGAATGTCTCTCGCCTTGAAAACCCTGTGGGCTCACCATAAGCCAGATGTGACTTGACAGCAAAAAAAAAGGGTTACCTGAAAGTGGGGGTGTACTATCACCCACCTGATCAACCTTTGAGGCTGGTCTAGAGATGATTCTGGAAGACTTCAGCTACCTCATGTTGACTGGGTTAATATGTGCTTGAGTCCTGCTGTATAAATGAGATTGCTAGGCCTCATAAATGACTGTGCATTGGAGCCTGGTTCTTCGACTTGGTTCTGAGTGGGGCTCAAGACCCAATGAGAGATGTAGAGGTTGTTGCACCAGGTGGCAACAGTGACCACAGTGCTACTAAGTTTAGCATTCATGTCAATGGAAAGTTACCCGTACACTCCAAAACTGTAAGGTTTGATTTTAAAAGAGAGAACTTTACAAAAAATTAGGAGAATAGTTAAAAAGAAGCTGAAAGGGAAACACAAGAGAATCAAATCCCTGCTTGGAAGCTATTTTAAACCACCCTAATTGAAACCCAGATAGAATGCATTCCCCAAGTTAAGAAAAGCACTGCCAAGTCTTTTTTAAAAAGCCTGCATGATTAACCACGCAAGTGAAGGAAGCTATAAAAAGTAAAGAGGCTTCGTTTAGAAAGTGGGAAGTCTGTCCAGTGAATTGAACACGGGCACTGGCAAAAGAAATGTAAGTCAATAATTAGCCATGAGGAGTAGGATGTTGAAAGCATCAAGACAAACAGTAAGCATTTCTTTGAATATATCCTCAGTAGGAAACCTGCCAGAGAAGCAGTGGGGCCTTTGGATGACTTTGTGATTCTGCCATGCTACTCCTGTTTTGCTGTGTTATGCTACATTGTGATGGACAGCTGTGCAGAGAATGCTTAAAGGTCTTGCTTGGACTTCTAAGAAGGTGTGACATCTAATACCAGATAGTGAACGTATTAGATAGAAAGTTAGCTTTTTTATTTCTTTGCTGCTAAGCACCAGAGGCTGTGTTGTTTTTTAAGTCTGTTCAATATATATACACACATATAAGTCTGTTCAATACACACACACACATATACATATACACACATACACACACACACACACACATATATTACAAAGGTCTGTTTTATTTGTGTGCATTTAACCCTGAGGACCCACAGGGCTGGGTGCTGCTCACCTGCAAAAGAAGTGGGGACCCTGGGGGGGAACCCAGGCTTGGCCCAAGAATGAAGGGATTGCTACAGGAAGAAGGGGAGATGGCAGAGAAGCTCAATGAATTTTTTGCTTCTGGAATGGAACACAGATATGAAGATCACCAAGGATAAGACCAGCAGTATCATTCCTTTGATAATGGAGTAGTCCAGATGCTTAAGAAAGTTCCGGTGCTTCTTTAAAGAAAAAGAACTCAGCCACAGGATCAGTTCAGTGTGTAGAATTTGTGAAGTTGGAACAGAGTGCTTTTGAGCATGTGTGAAGCATGCTGGCCTCATCAGTGAACAACCTATACTGGCTGCCCCTATAATCTGGAATTAAAGAGAGAAGGGTTCCAGGTCAGAGGATGTGAGCCACACTCTGGTTTTTGACATGTCCAAACAGTAGAAAGAAGTGATCTGGATTTTCACTATCAGCTTGTCCCTGCTTTTTTTCTGGAACTACTGCTGGATATATCTGGTGGGCAGTGGAAGTCATACAATGAATCCAGCACTGGTATTGAAAACTTCTGAAAGAACTCCAGCAGTTTACTACTCTGTCTTTTGGATGCTTGCCTATGACTCAGAATAATAAGGTAGAATGCCCTTTTCAAGCCAGCTTCCTCTACATTTTCCCTTAGTCAATGCAAAGGAAGATAGGACAGCTGTTGTTTTCCTTCCTAGCATGGGGGCAGAGTGAAAAGAAGCAGCAGTCATTAAATGCCTCTTGTAGAGGGCATGTAAACAGAACAGACTTTTATTGCTGGATTTAGGTGGGAAGAAGACTCCCGTTTCTTCTTTTTTTAAAGAGTGGTTTGCAAATACAAGAGCAGTGTGCATGTGTGTGTTTTCAAGATTTTCCCCAGCTGGGTAGCTTTCATATGCCTAACAGACAACAGTAATGGCAGGAGAGAGCAGTGTGTGCAATACAAGTAAGTGTCTCAGATCATTTCTATAACACTACCATCCAGCTCCCAGGTGTGATGGCAAAATTGCAAGAAGATTACTAATAGGGTGATATTTTTGTCTCCCAGAAAGAGTATGCTGATAGTTCAATGGAGAGGCTTACTTTGAAAATCATTATCTGCGCAGGCAGATGCTGGCTTATATATACAAATACAGCCTGTAGGCTGAACTTTGATGTAAAACCTTTTTGCAAAGAGCTGTTCCCAGGATGACCTTCAGTCTCAGCTCAACAATTTAAGCGTAAGCTAAGCCTGTACAAGACGCACAAGCAATTGTTGCATAGCAAAAGACCCTCTTCTTTTCAGATCTGCCCTTCCCAGGGTGAAATTGCTGTATGTCATTCACTTTTGCATTTGAAGGACCATTTCCTTCCATGTGTTCCTGTGCTCCAACTACGATCTTCAGGCAGCCATCCGTTGGCTCGCCCACCACTTAGAGTGGCCCGTCTGGCACCAACCAGAGACTGGGCCTTTTCCATCGTGGCTACTGCTCTGTGAAATAAACTCCCTGAAGTGGTGAGGGGGGCCCTTCCTTGGAGATCTTCAGGAGGCACTGTAAGACCTGCTTGTTTGCCAGGGCTTTTGAAGGAGTCTGAATGGCAGGCATCTTCTAAGGCGGGGGGGGGGGGGTTGGGGTTTGTTATTTTGTTTTGGTTTTTAACTGAAAATATTTTTAAATTAGTGCTGTAAAGTACCTTGAACCATGAGGAAAAGTTTGATATAAATGTTTTAATGAATAATGAATACAGTGGTGGAGGATTCGTGCGTTTTTCGGTGTAGTGGTTAAGAGCGCGGACTCTCATCTGGGAAAACCGGGTTTGATTCCCCACTCCTCCACATGCAGCTGCTGGCATGACCTTGGGTCAGTTACAAGTTCTTTCAGAGCTGTTCTTTCATGAGCAGCTCTTGAAAGAGCTCCCTCAGCCCCACCCCCCTCACAGGGTGTCTGTTGTGGGGAGAGGAAGGGAAAGGAGTTTGTCAGCCACTCTGAGACTTCTTTGGGTAGTGAAAGGTGGGGTGTAAATCCAATATCCTTTTCTTTTGTGAACCAGGTTGGTTCACATGTACTCGCCTTACTTGCAGATGGGGGTGTCTGTAGTTCTTTCTGCTGCTCTTTCTCGCAGGACTGATTTGCAAGGACACTCCTGTGAAAAGAATTAGTAGCCTAAGCAGCAAGCTTAGAAAAGCAGCTGTTTTCCTAAATATATTAAGCAATTTACCTTAGGTAATGTAGCCTATAAAATTTTAATTTTGGATTAAATAAACCATATCCTTCAACATGACTGTTGCACCTTGACATTCAAAAGATGATGTATGGGCACATTTAGAGAATTTCTTCTCCACAATGCTCCAGTGGAGCAGGGTCAATAGTTGCCTAATGAAAGCAGTCAATAGCAATTTCTCTTAGTGAGCTCAAAGAAATTAGCATTAAACAACAGGTGCTGGTGAGTAGAGTCTGATATGGGTGTGTGTTTGGATTGTTAGAGGAAATAACTCTAGCAGGGTTTGTAACCAGTAATGGTGATAGGAAATTGTTTGGCCAAGTGCTCTTGAGTGCTGGTGTGTGTGGGGGGGGGACACGACAACTTGAATAAATGAATCCGCTTGGAATTGGTTCCAAACTTTATGTTTACCTAATTTAGACAGCCCTTCTTGACGGTGTTTTATCTATGATATCCAGCCAGGCTGTTTTCAAAGCCTGTTCTTCCACTGGATCCTCAGCTTCTTATATAATAACTAGGTATGTTTTCTGCTACTGGAAAGCAGGATCACCAACAGAAAAGAGGGCATAATTTTTACCCACTACAGGTTCCCCCTCTCCCCCCCATTCTCTTCCTGGGGGATCCATTGACCCCCCCGGGGGCATAATTAGGGGTGAGCCTCCTAAAGTCCATGGGGTCCCGAAGAGTCAGACTCGTCTGTGCAACTGAACAACTCCTTAGCAGGCTGCAGCAGAAGCATGTAGATTATAAAGTTTGCTTCTGTTTATACTAATCCACTCTTGCCAAATAACACCCAGGCCTGTGTTTTTTTTTCTACTTTTGGACTGTCAGGGCAAGAGCCTATCTCATCTGGTGCTCTGTAATGCACTAGGCCCATTAGAGGTGGCATGCTGTGAGTCAGGGAAATCATTAATTATTGCAAAACTGAATGAAATCAGTGGAATATAAAAACTATGTATGTATTCAGCGAAGGTCGTGTACATGAGTTAAGGTCGGATCAGAACTCAATTCACTCACAGTTAGGAAATGGAAGAAAGGATTGCATCCGCTGTTTGCACCCCTGTCTCCACACATTCGGCTGAAACTGTATGTGGAGCCTTACGTGTATACCACTCTGCACATCACTGAAAATGCTACATGCTACAGAGGACATAAAAATCTTTACATGTAGGGATCTGCCTGCTATCTTCTGCTGCTCCCTCTGCCTGCCCTTCTGTCTATTTTTGCCACCAGGTTGAATTTAAGCTATATATATAACACTCTGCTCCAGATTAACAGTAGCCATTGCTGTGTATGCACACTAATTAAATTCAAAATAACGGTGGTGGGCAACAGCAAAAGTCTGTGCAAATGCACGCCATGGCCAGGATGTGCCATAGCCACAGTTCACATTCAGATAGTACTTTACTTTAAATGTGTGTTTTTTCCATTGGAATATAAATAGTATTCAGCAGGGCTATTTTTGGGCAGGAACAGGGTTCCAGCTGGCTTCTGAGTTGGCCATGGCCACTACAGCCAAAACTCCACGGGGCGCCTGAGCAAGCCAAGGGAAGGCATGGGGTGTGGCCTAATATGCTAATGAGGTGTGCTGTCAGGGTGTGGCCTAATGTGCTAATGAGTTTCTGCTGTTGGGTGTGACCTGTTATGCTAATGAGTTCCTGCTGGGCTTTTTCTACCAAAAAAGCCCTGGTATTCAGTAAAGGAAGCACTAATTTCACATAGAAATAATGCAATAGTTATTGAAAGGGCACCATCACCCTGACCTGGATAGTCCAGGCAAGCCAGATCTCATCACATCTTGCAAACTAAGCAGGGCCAATCCTGGCAAGTATTTGGATGGGAGTAGGGTTGCTGGGTCTCCTCATTCCTCTGGTGAGGGGATTTGGGGGAAGCGTTCCAGGGGTGGGTGGTCATGTCATGCATGGACTCTCTGGTATTTGGGAGAAACTCTATGGTTTTTTCATCCTCAAAACCATAGAGTTTGCCCAAATACCAGAGCGTCCCCCATGATGTCCCCAACGTGATGATATCACTTCTGACATCCCTGTTTAGGAGAGGGGTTCCCCCTGCCTGCCAGCTGGTCCTCAGCAGAGGGAAGCCCCCCAAACCAGTGGATCCCCACCTGGACCTGGGGCTGACAACCGTAGTTGGGAGACCTCCAGAGAATACCAGGGCCAGGAGTCCAGAGGCAGACTATCAATTTACTTTTCTGAACATCCTCCGTGCCCCAGTAGGAGTTGCCAGAGTTTGCCATGACCTCCAGGCACAGGCACACACACTCACGCACACATATACACAAAATGCAAAAATACCCCACCCCCCAAAAAAAAAGAAAAAGAAAGGGCACCATCCATTCCCTATTAAGGGCATAGTGCTACATGTGCGGAAATGGGCTATTGTAGCTATCCATTAGGCTCACCTCCCCTTTCCCCCATGAAGTCTAAACGAATCTCATGTTCAAAGAAATGGCTATGCCTATTGCATGCCCATCTGAGGGCCAACATGGAAGAACAAAATAAGGGCTTTCTGTGGAAATCTTCCCTGTATGTACAGACAGATGTATGCTCATTGGATCATATAGCCATAGTTTACAGAATAACAGTAAATAAATAGTTGCATCCAAATAAATATATACAACAATAGTCAAGCATAACACCAAACAGAGCAAGCATTTCTCAACCACATGTGAGTCAATAAATGCACACATTGAATTCAGCCCATTGTCAATCACATAAAGCTATGTGTACCCTCTACAAGTCTGTTAACCCTCTGCAAAAATGGCAGCTCCATGCTCTCGGGAAGACCATTTCCAGCTATGGATCACATCTGCTCCACATAAACAGAGACTAATTGTTGAGCAGTGACTTCAGCTGCCCTACAGCAGTAGCATCCAAATGAATGACTAACTGCTCAGTGGTAGCCGGTGCTAATGAGGTGCTAATGATTCCGTTTCCAAGGAGCTCAGCAAAACACAGGTCAGTCTTTGTGCAGTCTTGGTAGAAATCTCTACTGGTGATCTGAGAGGAGAGTTCTAATCTTTCTTGGATAGTATTTTACAAGGAGCTGAACAGAGAAATGAATACTGCATTTGTTTCCTGGGGCACATTTTAGGTGATTTAGTTCAGACTATATTGAGACAGAGCGGAAATGTTGCTCCTTTCAGTTTTATATGTGCCAGAGGAACACGGAGGGAAATAAAATAATTTCTCTGGCATCAGGCATATGGCCTGGGCATTCACATGGACTCAGCTAGTTGATCTATTGTTGCAGAAATACAGGTGTTAGCATCAGCTAAATAAATGTCTTTTACTTGATTCATTACCCTGGAAGAAATGCTACCTCTGGTGCCGAGCTTATAACCATGAAACAAAAATTAATATCACCCTTGTTTATATTGGGAAAAAAATGGAGTTTCTCCTTATCTTCCTACTTAATGTTACCCTGGTGGTGTATAGACCTGCATGGATGGGCATAAGGATGGGACTTAGGGTTGTCAACCTCCAGGTGGTGACTGGAGATCTCCCAGAATTACAACTGATCTCCAGGCTACAGAAGTAATTTCCCCTGAAGCAAATGGCTGCTTTGGAAGGTAGACTCTATGGTATTATACCATGTTGAGGTCCCTCCCCTCCCCCAACCCCAGTCCAGAGCTGGCAATGTTAATGGGAATGCATCCACCACTTCTCTCTCTGGTCTCCACACTTTCACACAAAGTTGTAAACCAAATTTACGTGGATAGAATCTGTACTTACAATCAGGGACAGGCATCCAGGCTTCCCAGCTATGTGTACAAAACCATGTGTATGCAGGTTTATAGTGTACCATTTGTAAACTAGCTGGTCAGGTCCCTGTGTGTGAAACAGCTCTCTGAGTCATGGTATCATTTCCAAGATGGCCTGTTCACACATGCAAGCTGCTGCTTGATTTTTCAGCACTCAAGTTATCAGCATGCATGTATGAACCAGGCTGGTGTCTTCACCAACAAGGAGACAGTGACAAGTGGAACATGACATTAGGAAGGTTTGCTGTGCTTCTTCCATCTCCAGAGTCACTACTTAATTCAGCTAACAGTGAAAGGCCATTCACTGTATTCGGTTGTTGCTCTGCTGGCTTTTGACAGCTAAGTGTCACTTGACTATGGTAAGCTAGTTTTCTCTACCCTCTAGCTATTTTTAATGCAGCTCTTAACAGGAGCAGGTCAGGAGACACAACAAAGCAATATGACAAAAGGCTTGTGTGCCTACAATTGCTTCAGAAACAAACCTATAGAAAGTAGCACAGTGGGGTGGGGGATTGGCAGTAAGGAAGCAAATTATGTGTGGTGGAAAATATTATCTATTTAGCACTTTTGGAGTGGTTGAAGTGTTTCATGTACATTATTTTCTGTTCTTTACATTAAAAATCCTTTACGGTCACTATTATTAACCCCACATTTCAGATGTAGAGGATGAAGCTGAGAGGCCATGGTTTGTGACTTGAGATAAGCTTAGGGCTACCAGGCTATTGCATGGCCCCCCAGGAATTTTGAAGGTAAGTCAACAGGCAGAAAGGGCATCGCATGATGCATTGACACCACTTCCAGAGCGGGTGGCAGCACGTCAAGCCATGCCCTGGAATTTCCCTGAAACCCTATTTTCAGGGAAATTCCACCACATGGCCTGACACTAGGGTTGTCCACCTTCAGGTGGTGGCCGAAGATCTCTCAGGATTACAACAGATCTCCAGGCTACAGTGATCAGTTCCCCTGGAGGAAATGATTGCTTTGGAAAGTGAACTCTGACATTATACCCCGCTGAGGTCCCTTTCCTCCCCAAACCCTGCTGTCCTTAGGCTCCACTCCCCAAATCTCCAGGAATTTCTCAACCTGGAGCTAGCAACCCTATCTGACGTGCTGACATAACGTCTGCATTTTCACCTGGATGTGATGTCAACAAATCAGATATCATTCCCCCCCAACTTCTGCTGGCCTGGATGCAAGGGTAGCTGAACCAGCTGGAGACTGCCTGCCAAAAGCATGGTACACCATGGTACGCCATGAGTTATATCTTAAACATGTGGAAATTGCAAGTAGATACATAGGTACCACTTCGGTGGGAAGGTAACAGCGTTCCGTGCGCCTTGGTGTTTAGTCATACCGGCCACATGACCACAGAAGTGCTGGCTCTTCGGCTTTGAAATGGAGATGAGCACTGCACCCTATAATTGGATTCGACTGGCTTTCGAACAAAGGGAACCTTTACCTTTACCTTTTTACATCATTTCCCAAAGGTGAAATATCTCTACAACTGAGAACACCACTTCATAAGAAAATAATGTATGGCTCAGTCAGTTTTCACACTTAACATTGGCTTGTTTTAGGAATCTAGCATTTACAATGCATTATTTCAGCACAAAGTCCCACTCCATATTCATGATTTTTAAAATTAAACATTCTGTTCTGTGGCTTTGGGGTGAGGCAGAGTAGTTGCCTCCTGGGCCTTTTCTGCTTGAGCAAATGAAGACCAACCTGCTGAACATGACAACATCTAATCTCATTTTTGGCTGGGGATAGTAATGCTTTGGCTATAGGTGATGACAGTAATTTCTTTCGCTCTCCAGAAACGAACTGTCATGTAAAGCAACTTGTTCTTCACACTGCTGTTGCATTTTTCCTAAGAAATCCTCACCCTCAAATAAGGTGGCGTTTTCCTTCCTATATATCAAATACCTGCTAGGATATTTCAGATATAACACCAACGAGCTTCCCATTATGTGAATAGGTAGCAATATGTCAATTGAGATGCAGTGTAAGTAAGTGTAAAGTGAAGCACATTGGGGACCAAAAATGTTAACTTCAGATGTTCACAGGTGGATCTGACCTGGCAATAATTGGCCAAGAAAAAAGATCTTGAGCTTGCATTGTCTAGTTCAATGAAAATGGACACTCAGTGTCTGGCACTTGTGTAAAAGACAAATTTCTATGCTAAGGAAAAGAACTGAAAATAAAGCAGAAAGAAGTAATGCTTTCGTATAAATCACACAATACAACAAATCACACAACTATTGTTTCAAAATGTTATTTCTACAAAAGGAAATGTTTCATGGCTATTTTATTTCTTTATTTATACCCCACCTTTAACTGCAAAGCACTTACACCATTCTCTTCTCCCCCATTTTATCCTCACAGCTGCATGATTGTATATTTCTGGCCCAAGGTCACCCAACAAGCTTCCCTGACACAGAGGAGGATTTGAACCGAGGTCTCTCCAGATCCTAGTCTGACACTCTAACAACTACACCACACTGATTATTACAAAACATTCAAAGATATATAAATTCTAATCCCATCTTTATCATTCCATTCCATGCCATTACAAACACTACTCGTTTCTCGATAAATTTATCTGGTTGCACACTAACGTCTTCAGGATTTCTACCCTGGTTCTTTCATTTAGACACAATTGCTATTTTCCAAATTCTCAAAATCCAATCATTTATAGGAGGCGCTTCTTGTGATTTCCATTGGGTAGTGATACACTGTCACGCGGCTATAAATAACTACTTCCCTTTCTGTGGCCAAGACACATTCTTTTAGAATACAAAACAACATAACAACACATTCTAGCAGCAAATTGTACCCTGTAAGATCATAAATAATCAGAAGACGTTTGGAACATATGACAGGTCCACAATATTTATTTATTGATTGATTTTTTTGATTTTTATCCCACCCTTCCGGCCCAGGCTGGCTCCCCTTGGCTGGTGGAATATCTCCAGGAAGTGTTAGTAGACCCTGGATATGTACATGCCAGCCAATATATCAATCATTTATTGTGATAAGAGGCCAGTGCAATAAAATAGAAATTAGCAGATTAGTCTGATTCATTCTGCTGGTGTACATGCCAACCTATTAGGTATTAAATACCAATTGTACACAGTGTTTGCAAAATTATTACTAATTTACTTATGCTGTGATTATTTATTTATTTATTTGTTATTTTTATTTCTATCCCACCCTTCCCACAAGTGGGCTGAGTGTGGCTCACAACAACAAACACAATACAATCTTAAAATAGGTCAAGCAATAATAAATATCGATGTTAAAACAATACAATAAAACCAATTTAAAACATTTAAAGTGGGCAGTGCAGTATATTAGTTTCAATTCCTACAGCCGGAATGGATGGTCCAGTGCCAAGCCATAAAGATCTCATGCAGCAGCAATAGGGAGGCCAGCTGGTAGATGCCCACTGCCTCAGCAAAAGGCCTGGCAGATCAGCTCCATTTTGCAGGCCCTGCAAAACTGTAACAGGTCTTGCAGGGTCCTGATCTCAATCAGAAGCGTGTTCCACCAGGTGGGGGCCCTGGCCCTGCCTGAGGCTAGGTGGGCATCTTTCGGGCTGGGGACAACCAGGAGATGACTATGTGCAGAGTGCAAGGCTTTTCGGGGCACATATGGGGAGAGGTGGTCTCGTATATATGTTGGTCCCAGGCCACATAAGGCTTTAAAGGTCAGCACCAGCACCTTGAAACAGAGCCAGCTTCCTGATCTACCACTTAACGAATTTTATGAAAGCCAGTTTTGTTTTGTTTTGTTTTTAAAAAAAGGCCTCACGTCCTGGTAATACACTTAGGGGGCAATGACTTGGGTCTGATGAAGGGCAAGGCCCTTGTGTTGCAAGCGGAGGCTGACCTTGTGATGATAAGAGCAAGGTGGCCTGGCGTGCAGATAATATGGCCAGCCATACTGCTCCACCAGGTGTGGTGGAACTTGGGGGACCCGAGGTGTATTGACCACGCCAGATGTAAAGTTAATAGGCAACTGAGAAAGGCCATGGATGTGGGGTTGGGGCTGTTTTTGCCACACCCCGATATACGAGTCGTGTTTCAGGACCTATATAGGGCTGACCGGGTGCATTTCTCTGACAAGGGCAATGGGATATTTTACAGGACTTGCACCATGGGATTAGGTTGGCATTAGGATGCTGAGTGGGGAGCAGAGGCCAAAGCAGAGGCAGGTTTTGTGCAAGCAAGAAAACAGAACTGGTGAGCACCTCATGACATATCCCGTTAGGGAACAGGGGGTCATCAGGAACTGCCTGCGGATTTAGGTCCAGGGTGGGGAATGGTGATCACCCCTGGGAACCTTTTAGGACAGGCTCCTCCCTGCAAGTTGGAAGGCTTCAGGGGTAAGCGCTCCTAGGGGGCAACCAGTTTGCTGGGCTGCTGGTCATGAGCCAGTGAGTTGGCTCAGGACTGGAGCTGGGTGACCCGTTCTTCAAGGGCAAGGGGGTTGGTCAGGGAATGATGCCTGCCTTGCCTGTTCCATGCTTGCTTAGTTGTCCATTGCTGCAATGTTCTGTTAAATAGTTAATAAAGTGGTCCTTGTTTACTTCCAAACCATTGTCTGTCTCATTATTCTGGATTGGGGGGGGCAAAGCATCTCCTCCCCCATTTCTTTCTTTCCATCTTGCACTGATCAGATGTTTTTTTATTACAGAAGATATTACAGAAGAGGTCCAAATGGGAAAGGTGCAAGTCTGGGTCCCACACTGAAATTTCAGATGAATCCATCTGATCTTTAATTAAAATGATTCAGCCAAAGCTCAGAACAATTCTCAGCTTTCTACTGCCACGGTTCCCCTACTACTTTCTTTCTTCTTTTTTCAAACATTTTCCCCCTGTCTTCTCTACCCTCTCCTTTGGTATATAGTTTGTGTCCTTCTGTTTTACCTTTTCTTTTATTCAGTGTTTCTGTATGGCTTTGTCTTTCTGATGAAAAACCTCATATAGATGAGGGGGGAAAGGAACCATACTAATTCTAAGAACATGAACATAAAAGCAGCACTGGACAGCATGAGCTAATTTAAGACTATATAAAGTCTGAGATCAGAGTCCAGCCTCAAATGTCCAATCGATAGTTACCAACAGGCAGGCATTTGATCAGCCACTTGGACTACTGCACTGAGCAGTATAAACATAAGGTCACTTGAGCCAGTCTCCTCCAGCCGATTTCTGGTTTGCAGTCAACAGACATTAAATCAGGCAACAGCAAATATATGGCTATACGGACTGTGAGTTAAAGATGACTTGGGGAAACACATACATTTAATGAAAAGTTTGAGGTTCTATCCCACCAGCTTTTTTACTTACAAAACTCAGGGAACAGGACAACTTTGACCACTGAAAATTCTGGGTTTTGTTGACAAAAGTCACATGGAAAGTGGGAAGGGGAATTGGAAAATACAGGGGGATCCAGCCCTTTAATCTCAAAGGCCTTTTTCAAAACAAAACAAAACTGGCTTTCATGAAATTCGTTAAGTGGCAGATCAGGAAGCTGGTTCCCTACCTCTTCCCTGGGGACCTGGCTACATTAACCCATGCAATGGTCACTTCCAGGCTTGATTGCTGTAACTTGCTCTATGCGGGCTTACCCTTGAAGCTGATCCAGAAACTCCATTCCAAAAAGGAACTGGACCTCTCAAAAGCAGCACAGGACATCGAGCATCCCATTGGAAGGGTGCTATCCATGTAGAATTTGCCCTCGAAAGCAAATCCCAGGAGCTCAAAGTCAGCTGGGTGGACAGGGAGGAGGCAGAAGGCTGACTTAATGTCACATTTTGCCAATTTCGCACCCCGTCCACAGCTGCACACCACCCGCATGGCCTGATCAAAGGACGTGTACTTAACAGACCATAACGCCTCTGGTATCGCATTGTTCACCGACTCCCCACGTGGGTAGGAAGAGTGGTGAATGAGGCGATATTCTCCAGGTGCCTTCTTCCGCACAACTCCCAATGGGGAAACCCTCAAATTGCCAACTGGGGGGGAAGGAAAAGGACCAATGACTCTACCCTCCTTACATTCCTTGGCGATTTCCCCCCCTAACTATGTGCTCCATTCCCTGAACAGATTTCAAGTTAGGAGCCAAGTACGGAGTCCTACGTCCTTGGAAAGGTATCCTAAACCGCAACATGAAACCTTCCCAGAGGTAAACACGGTCCTGCTGGTTTGGGTAATCCTGCAACCAAAGCTCCAAAACTTTTATCTTAATTGGGCTAGGTCCCTTTGTCAGGAGGGGGGTTGTAGCCCCCACTTCCTCCGGGGTGCTTCCCACCTCTACCTCCCCCCTAACCTTTCAGTTTAGGGCAGTTAGAGAACGCGTGGGGCCCTGCACATAATGGACACTCATGTTAGAAGGAACAGCCTTGTGACTACATGTCCCCTGGGAGGTGAACTCCCAACAAAGCGGGCGTAGCTGAACAGCCTGCCCCACCTAGGTGAGGGTAGCCGATTGACCCTGTGGCCTACGAACAGAATGGCCGCTATGCGACCTCTCAACCCCTGATGGCTTAGTCATGGACATAATCTGCAGCCATAAGTCTATCCGATCCCATCTCATGGCCGGATTCATGGCTGCACACATATGAAACTCTTCATCGTACCGCGACCACACCGGGCTCGGGAATTCAGTGAATGCCTTATAAATAATGTCCATGTATTGGAGCATTGCAACTGCTCTCCATGGATGGTGTCTAACAACCACCGTGGCGTATATTAAAAACCCCAGGAACCAGTTTGCCCAACATCTATCAACCACTCACCTCCTCAAGCGTTCCTTCTCCTGCTCATCAAGGTCCTCCTTGTCCTTTTTCTCTATTTCACAGTATAATAATGCAAATACGTCTACATATTCGCCCTTAAGGATCTTCTCCTTAGTAGCAGTGGAAAGGTGATCACTCAGGGGCAGCACCGAATCACTGGATGGTATGGCCCCTGCTGACACCGTATTGTATGAAATAACACCAGGGCTCGGAATTCTGATGCCTGGGTGTTGATAGTCCCATCCCGGCCAAGCCCCTGGAGGAGGCAGTGGAGGCCCACCACCCCATCCTGGATTATATGGCCAACTAACAGATGGTGTGTGTATAGCAGACCCAGCGGAACCTTGAGGGCAGGGGCCCCATGGCCAATATGATCCACTTGTCCCAGCGGTCTCATCCTTACCTGCCTTTCCTGGGGTCGCCTTATACACCTCCACCTGGAGTTCCTCAGCACCCTGTCCTTTCTGTTTAGATGATTCCTGCAGCTGATCCCTGCTTATCTTCAAAAAAGCAAAGCATGCTAGCACCTGTGCTTGAAAAGAAGTATTAGAATCTCCTTGTGCTCTTTCAACACCTCCCTTTGTCGGTGGCACACCTCTTTGCTTTTCCAGTGCCTCCAACCGTTGTAAAATAGCAGCATTTACTGGGTCATCCTTCTCCTCATCTGATGGGATAACCGGCACTGTGTGAACATGGGTCCACTTAGGGGGTGGCTGCTTCCCCTTGGCCATACCCTGACCTTTCCTGGCAGCCATCACTGGTATTAATCGTAGAACGAATGTGGCTATCTACTGAAATGGATAATACTATAGCTTTAACCAAGAGTGATTAGGCCCCGCCCCAGTAGTAAGCCTTGCAGCCTCCACCAAAATGGATGCCCAGCAATGTATTTTTAAAATGGCCACCTGGAAATGACTCCTTCAAGATGGCTGACTCAAGAATGCATCAGTCAAGATGGCTGCCCCCACTAGCCACACTCCAATGGTCGCCTACGTACATAAGTCCTAAAATGGCCACTGTCAATTTACCAAAAAGGACCCTCAAAATGGCTGCCTCACAAGTGTTGTCTGGATGGGAGGGGAATAGAATGTGAGAGGAAGGAGGGAACTGGGGCCCCAGCAGCCTCACCAACTGCAGCCACTGACAACTCAGGGGCCCTCCAAAGTCTCCCCTCAACCTAAAGGGCGTTCATGTGTGGGATTTATTTTTACATACAGTGAGGCACCGCAGCCAGCAATCATGCAGCCGTGAGCCGCCTCGGTTTTTAGAGCCCCAACCGCCGTCGTCTCGAGGATCAGGCCGCTAGTGCAGCCCCACTACTTCAGTCGCTGCTCCTGAGGTGAAGGGCAATGCTGCCACCGACCGGAGAGCGCCATCGAAACACGGCCACCCTGACGACATGCTCCATGCTGCCGCCAAGCCCCGTCACCACCTCCCGACGCTTGCCACTGCCCGAAGCTCCGACACTGCGATGCTGGGCCCCAGGCCTATAGATAGGCCCACCAGCTCCATCTCTGTGCTTTCGTTCTTAGCGAGCATGCGGAGCAACAGAACTGGGTGGGAGTGGAGCCCTGCCCTTTCAAATCAGCTGACTCCGCCCCCAGCCACATCAGAACGCATCACGTCCTGGCTCCATTGCCATTGTTATTCCTCGGGGTGGCAAAGCAGCCCCCGCCCATCGTTGGCTTTTGCCAGGCGGGCAGGAGCTTGGTGACTTTGGGGGTGGTTTGCTAAAAATCGGTGCTTTAAATAACTCTAAACAAACACTAACAAATGCATCCAGCCAAGCTTTTACATTAATTATTTGTATTAATTTTACTTTTTTCATTCATTAAGAATTTCATAGTGCTCAGAAAAGAAATATATCTCACTTGGCCTGCTATATGTTATCTTCCATGCAGTGATAGAGCTGATTGAGCTTTTTAAAAAAAAGATAGTACCAAAGAACCGGCCAAATTAAGAATGGTGCATGATATCAAGCACTAGCACGGTGTCTTTCAAATTAATTGGTTGTAATTGGAGGTATGTAATGGCAGTTATGATGTGGGTGGAAGACTGTCTCGAAGAAGAAGAAAATCCCAAATGTTTCTTTGCAATAAAAGCTGTAATAGGTTTCTAAAAAATGGCTCAGAGAACAAAATGTCAGAGCATTATCATTTTTTTGAAAACCTCGTGTGCTAAGCCCACATAAACATACCCACATGCAGGATCAGGTCCTTTAACCACATTTCACTCACTCCCCCCCCCATCATACCTTGTACAAGGTATTTTAGGTTTTGAAATTTTGTGCTTTCCCCAGTGGGGAAAAAGGTATTTCACAATATCCAAAATACTTCAAAGATAGTGTTGATCTTTTAGTCTCTTCAGTGGATTCTCAGATAGAGTGTGAAATAGTGACTTTTGTTCACCAAATTATGTGTGTTAAGTGCCGTGAAGTCACTTCTGACTTATGGTGACCCAGTTAATGAATGTCCTCCAAAACATCCTATCGTTAATGGCAATTCTCAGGTTTTGCAAATTTATGGATGTGGCTTCCTTGATTGAGTCAATCCATCTCATTTTGGGTCTTCCTCTTTTTCTGTTGCCTTCAACTTTTCCTAGCATTGTTGTCTTTTCCAGTGACTCTTATCATGTCATAATATGACCAAAATACGAGAGCCTCATTTTAGTCATTTTATCTTCTAGGGATTGTTCAGGCTTAATTTGATCAAGAACCCACTTATTTGTCTTTTTGGCAGTCCACAGTATCTGTAAAACTCTCCTCCAACACCACTTTTTAAAGGACTACTATCTTCCTGTCAGCTTTCTTAATTGTCCAACTTTTACACCCAAACTTAGTAATGAGGAATACTATGGTATGAATTAACTTGAGCTTGGTCACTAGTGACACATCCTTACACTTAAGGATTATTTCTAGCTTCTTCATAGCTGCCCTCCCTAGTCTCAATCTCCTTCTGATTTCTTGCTTCTAATCTCCCCTTTGGTTGATGATGGAGCCAAGGTGTAGTAAATCTTGAACAATTTCAATTTCTTTATCATCAACCTTAAAGTTGTATAATTATCCTGTTGTCAGTACTTTTGTCTTCTTGATGTTCATCTTTAATTATGCTTTGCAACTTTCTGCTTCAATTTTTATCAGGAGTTCTTTTCAATTCTTCACTGTCTTCTGCCAGCAATGTGGTCATCTGCATATTTCAGATTGTTAACGTTCCTTCCACCAATTTTCACTCCACCTTCCTCTAAATCTAATCCAACGTTCCTTATGATGCATTCTGTATACAGATTGAAGAGACAGGGAGATAAAATGCATCCCTGTCCGACCCCTTTGCCAACTGGAAATCAGCCGAAGTTTGAACAGCTAGCATCATTATTAGGTCGTATTATAATATTGCGAGGAGATAATTAAATAGGTTTGGAAACTTAGAGCCAAGCCACATGATTAGCAGACTATACTAATCAGGGTGCAGCTGTGCTGGGTTTACCATTTCATGCTGAAAATGGGGAAACACATGTTTGAATAGTGCTTCATATAAGTGCCAGAGATCCTGAAACCTAGCAGAGAGAACTCTGTTCTTCTCTCTCTTACTATTTATGTTTTCTTTTTCTTTTTTTAAAATGAACTGGCATTCAGACTCATGATCACACCAGCAGTCTGATGAGCAAGAGCATCACCATGTGATTCTGCTGATCATGTAGTTTAGTTCTTAGAAAGTTTTAACTAGAGCAGGGGTGTCAAACATATGGCCCATGGGCTGGAACCGGCTCGTCAAGGGCTCTTATCCAGCCCATGAGCAACTGGTCATTACCTTTATTGCCAGATTACAGAGGCTGTGCATTATGTCTCTGTATACTCTCCCAGTGCTAATGCATAATGGACAGTGGAAGTGGGAGGGTGAGCATCGGGGAGATACTCTAAGGAAATACTGTAAGTGCGCTAACGTTTTAAGCATGTTTGTATTTTGAGTAAAAATAAATAATTATTAATTGGGTTTTCCTGTGTCCTTTATAAAGTTTTTATATATATGGTACCTGGCATTACATTTTATGGCACACATGGCCCAGTCAGACAGTGTAGTACTCTTCTGCTGACCAGAGTGGAAAAATAAAAAGTCAAAAGCATGATCTTCAAGCTTCCAGAACCCATACAGGCCAGAGGCCATGTGGAAAGCAACAGGTAGTTGGTTTATGTTTTTGTTATAACTAAATGGAGGGATGGTCTAACTTTTTGATCCATTAGTTTTCTCTTATTTTAATTTATTTATTTATTTATTACTTTCTATTTGTATCCCGCCTTGCCAAGAAAAACTCTTTACAGCCTCATAATCATCATTATTGTTTCTTATATCCCATTTAATAAATGTGCATGGCTTTTATGAAGAATACATTGTACTTCTACCCATGTCTTCTCTTTGGAATCAGCATCACATGGGTTAATTATCAAATAGCATAAGAGTAAGAGGAGTGCAAGGGATAGGAGGAGGGAGGTGAATTTCGGGAGTTTCTTTCAAAGCTGTGACAACTTCCCTTAAATAAAACAAATTGAGTTGGTGGGGAGAATTGAACTAAATAATAGCAAATCAGCAACATTTTGCAAGAGGGAGTTGATGGAATTAGTTACTGCAGGGGGTAAAAAAAATGCAATATGTAACCAACTACTGCCATATATTACTTGCACTTTGTGAACTTTTAGCTGCGTGGCTATAGATTGCTTCTGTAAGTCATATGTGACAGATGGAATTGTACTGTCCTACTGTGAGCCTTGGAATTAATCCATTGCTGTTTAAAGCTGGGAGGGGGGAACCCACAGGGTGTTAATATCAATGCACCGGTTGTATTTTTGTAATGTTTTGCTGAGTCTGTTGGTGGCTGAAAGAGAGCTGAGACTTGGAGAATAAAGGGTACTCCCTCAGTGTATAAACACATGAGCTCAAAGGGGTACTTTGTCTGGAGGGCTTCTCAAACAAATAGTTTATGCTACACACAAACAAACAAACAAAAATCAAGGTTATATCCTTACCATTTGTGGTCCATATTGGACAAATTAGGATAGATTTTTGGCATATGGATTTATATTTGTATCTTTCATTTATGTTTGAATATCCCATGCAGGTTGGGTCCATGGGTCACCACTAGCTATCATGATTAAAGGGAACTTCTGTGTCTGCAGGTGGTAAACTTCTGAATGCAAGTGTGAGGAGGCAACATCAGAGGGAAGGCCTTGC
>NW_015164703.1:612629-622561 GCF_001447785.1 Gekko japonicus
ATCAGTATATGAAACAAGATGCTGGAGTAGATGCAACATTGGTCTGAACTAGCATGGCCCTTTGTTCTTATGTTCTTTGCCATATTTTGGCTGCTAAGAGTGCTTAAGATTACAGTTTCTCATCATAAAAACATTTGAGGCAATACCAACAGCGTATTGGTGTTACTCTGAAATGATGTTAAGTTTATAATTAGACTTGCCAATTTGCACGTGGGACCTGGAGATCTCCTGGAATTACAACCCATCTCCAGGCTATAGAGGCTCCCTGGAGAAAATGGCCATTATACCCCACTGAAGTCCCTCTTCCCCAAATTCCATTGTCCCCAGGCTTCACCCCAAATCTGCAGGAATTTCCCCATCCAGAGTTCGCAATCCTATGAGATGTTTTAGTTTGCATCCCCTTGTTTAATCTGAGAATTCAATATATTTTCTACCTAACATTTTCTAGCTTAATTATTATTCTACCTAATTCAGTATTAAGATAGTTATAGGAGGGTCGTTTCGTAGAAAAAGAGCTAGGGGAACTCATTAGCATAACTCATTAGCATATGCCACACCCCCTGACATCACCGGAAGTATGTCATAAGGCCACACCCCCTGACATAACTGGAAGTGTGTCATAAGGCCACACCCCCTGACATCACTGGAAGTGTGTCATAAGGCCACACACACCACCCCCAACGGTCCCGGCCGCCGCCGCCGGCCTTGCAGCTCCACTGCCGAGCCCCATGAGGGGCCTGGCAGTGGACCTGCAAGGCCGGCGGGAGTGCAAGGAAGCCCCGCAAAGGCCCTCCCTGGCCCCAGGCAGGCAGGGGTGGGGAGAGGCAGGGAGGAAGCAACTTACCCTCCCTCTTCTCCTGCCTCCTCCTGGCTGAATGAGGGCCGGGAGCGGGGCGGCCGGAAGCAGGGGTGGGGCTTCGTCATGTGCCCCGCCCCCGTACCTCACCCGGGGGAACTGCGATCCCCTACGATCCCCCCTGAAATGACTGAGTTATAGTATTTGTTAAAAGTTTGTTTTTTTTTTTGCCATCCACTTCTGCAGAATGTCACTAATGGCTTCTAATGTGATTTGGACTATGCAAAGATAAATCAGTTGCATGGACAAGGGTTTATGGTTCCTGAAAAATTGGCAGTAGGTGCATTACTAGTGTTGGACAAATAATGTATGCCATTAGGATCCAAGAAATAAAATAATGATTTGGCATCTGAAAAGCAATATTTGCTCACAAGTAAGATACATTTGTGTAATACAATAACCACATTGAGAGGTAATAATCCTGTTCATATGTGTGTGTGGAGGGAGTAGTGGGCTCACAACACGAGGCCATACATGTTCTTTGGCTCACTGGCAAACTACTACAAGTATACACATTGTATTCGGGTTGCGAGCTCCAGATTGGGAAATACATGGAGATTTTGGGGGGTGGAGTCTGAGGAGGGTGGCGTTTGGGGAGGTGAGGGACTTACAGTGGGGTATAATGCCACAGAGTCTGTCCTCCAAAGCAATCATTTTCTCCAGGTGAACGGATCTCTCTCATTTGTAATAGTAGGAGATCCCCAGCCACTACCTGGAGATTGGCAACCCTACATTGTGTGTGTAGGTCTGTACACACAGTCAGGAAGCCTGCTTTTTGCCAGGCCCCAGGCTGTGTGCTGGTTGCATGATGAATGCATGGCAGTCAGTGCAGGGCTTAGTAGTGTATAATCCATTCCCTCTTTCCACGTCTTCAGTATATCTTGTTTTGTCTTATGTGTAGGACTCTCGTTTGATGTTGTATTTGATGTAGCAGTTATGAATAGGCCTGCCTTTTACATATAGAGATGCCAGCCTCCAGGTGGGACCTGGAGATCCCCCAGAATTACAGCTCATCTCCAGACGAGAGAGGACAGTTCCCCCAAAGAAAATGGATGCTTTGGAGGGTGGACTCTATGGCATTGTATCCCACTGAGGTCCCTGTCCTCCCCAGGCTCCATCCCCAAATCTCCAGGATTTTTCCCAGTCTGGATCTGGCAATCCTACCCTCCCCAATCCCTGGCTGGTGGCCGGGGGTGCTGGGGGCTGGCAATAACATATTTTTTTCAGGATTGTATGAGTCAGGAAAGATTCAGGATGAAGAGTTGGGTTCCTCTTTGAATTTACAAAAAATAGGAGAGATTCCATACTATATGTTTCCCAGTCTAGCAATAATTGTTTCTTAAATTCCTCATTACAGAGAATTAATGATAAATAATTATTTGTACAAAGCACTAAACCATGCTTATTTATCTTCACAATATAACTGGATATAACCTAAGAGACAGTTTGTTGCAAGGGAATTCACAATGAGCGTAGCGGTTTAAAACTGGCATTTAGTTGGCCATCGTGTGAAACAGGATGCTGTACTAGATGAACCATTGCTTTGATCTGGCGTGAATGCTATTATGTTCTCATTTTCTCCCTGTCAGTACACTTGTGACTACTTCACTGTGCCTCTATTATCATCAACACTGATAAATGGCATGTTTAACCTGATAGTTGTTGAGGGACAAAAAATGTTACAAAGGTGGGATAGAAGATTAATATGATTTGTTATTATTAGAAACTGTGTTTTAAAAAGGATCCAGAGTGGCCTACATTTTTCCAAAGAGGGTAATGTTAACTATGCTTCAGAAAGATTTCTTGGAAAAGATAACTGTATAAGTGGGGGCTCTGCAGGTACTAATAGGAGAAGGGAAATCCCTTCCGGCTGCTCATCTGCTCCCTCCCCAGCCCTCTCTGTTGTACATTTTCTTTCCCTTCCCATCTCTCCAATACATTGTGAAACACTCTTTGGAACAGATAACAGTAGCTTGGCTTCTTTGCAAGATTCTCATGAGATGAAGAAAGGGGTTTTTTTTGTTCTCTGCTCTCCCATGGGCAGATGGTCCAAATGTAAAGGAAAATGTTTCCATTGCTTTCAGCGAGCATGTCAGAGGTTGGTTATACCATCTTTTGCAACTGTCTGTTCTGTATATACTCAGGCCACATCTGTTCAAGGCCACCTTATTTTTATATCTATATGTCAAGCAGCATCTAGCAATTCCTACCACTTACTCCTGCTCCATCTTCTGCCTGACTCTCTTTGAATGTTGTTTCAAGCAGCAGTTTCTATTCTAATTATTACCTTCTGTATGTTATTCCCCAATTTTGCAGAGAGATCCATGTAAAGAAACCCCAAGAATGAACTTCTGGTCAGTTTAACTACAGATTGCCCAACCTAACTCTTGGTTTTCAGATTCTCGTCAGAGGGTCTTCTGGTAACTAGCTCTGTCTAGTTTAACCACAACTTAGCAAATCTTTTCAGCTTGTAGGCCTCTTTTTTGCAGCTATCCAGGGCTCTTTTTGTAGAAAATGCCCAGCAGGAACTCATTAGCATAATAGGCCACACCCAACAGCAGGAACTCATTAGCATATTGGGCCACACCCCTGACAGCACAGCTCATTAGCACATTAGGCCGCACCCCCATGTAACCAGAAGTGTGGTTATCCAGCCACACCCAACTTTTGCTTGTTATTCTGTTTCCCTTGTTTGTTGTCCAAACCCAGGGCTTTTTTGTAGCAGGAACTCCTTTGCATGTTAGGCCACACACCCCTAACGTAGCCAATCCTAATGCGTTTCTGCTGTTGGGTGTGGCCTATTATGCTAATGAGTTCCTGCTGGGCGTGGGCAACTCGGGAGCCAGCTGGAACTCCGTTCCTGTGTGTTCCTGCCCAAAAATAGCCCTGGCTATAACTCTCCCTTTTCTCAGTTGTAATGTCTGAGTTGTCAATTCCTTACCCAACATCTGACTTGATCGTCATGTGGGTGTTCTTAAACATGTACATTCTGGGGTTCCCATGTAATATCTCACCACTGCATGCTTTCCACCGTCATTTTAACCTTCCTCTTTTCATGTTTACCGTCAGCTGTTCTGTCCCTCTTTTACATTTTTCACAGTTGGGAGGGTGGGGCTTAACCCTGACATATATTTTAAACTGCTGGTTTTTTTCTCCATGCCTGGTAATTACCCAGGTTTACCTCAGATTTGTGTGTACCTTAGTTCTTTTTCCCCACCCCTTGTGAACTTTTGTTTATTAGTATGGGAAGCAAACCATGGGAATTATAAATACGATGCATAAAGATTGGGGGGGGGGGCAAATTGTCTGTGGTGAACAAAATATAATCTTTTATTTCAGAGAGGTCAAGATTCCAGAGATCTGTGTTAAAGAAATAACCTCTTTCTGACCAGGTTATAAATTACTAATCTTACCCAATCATGTGCTTGAGAATACTTCCAAGAAATCAGCCTCTAGCATATTTGTTGGAGTGGATTTTGAGTGGTGAAGCACTGTGTTTAACAATGTATGCTATCTTAATTACAAAAGTTATATTTTCCCTTCTATTTTTTTCCCAAGTTACATTCTGGTTGGGTCTTTTATCTCACTGTACATATGGCCAACTGTGTCCTAAGTGAAAAAGTTTGCCTTTGGGGGACTTAAGAATGAATAGGTTTAACAAAAACTATGTTAGCCTAAGTCTTGTCCGTCTTTAATTAGTTATCAAGGTTAAAGGAGGGGGTCAAGCGCCTGGAGCCTTTTCGGGGCTAATGTGTCAAAGAAAAATGAATCCTTACACCGAGAAGGAAATGATGCTTCTTAGAGGCGCAATAATTCTCTGACCCCGTGTCAACCATTAGGGCTTTTAATGGCAGTTAAGGGTACAAATAACTTGCGTTGCAGGTGGTTCAGAAGTTCCTTCCTACCACATCTAAGGCTGGCTTTTCAGAAAGCAAAAACCAAATCGAATAACACAGTTAAGCTTTATGGGCAAATTGAAAAGATGAGATCTTATCTTCTGACCCTGCATTTCTCTGCCAAGTCTTTCCACCTCTAAAATCCAATAGTCAGTTATTCAAGGAAAGAGAACACCATATATTAATGATAGTGTTGCTCATAATCCGCCATCACAACCAGATCTAATTTGACTAGTGTCAGTTTCCTAATTAGATAAAGTGCCCGGAGCTCACACTTGCAGTGCTTAGGAACTAAATACTGTGTGCTTTTGTTGCATAAGAAAAGCAGCAGAGATAAAGTTTCCAACTCAATTTGTGACCCAGTTTTTTTTCTTTTTCTTAAAGGGCCTAAATATTTTATTAGTTTTAAACAAATAAAAAGAAAAGGTGACAGCAGAAAGGAATAACCGAGTAATAATTAGAAGGAAGTTTCCACTGCATTCTCCCCTACTTTAAATGGGTATGGCACGTTGTCTTTTCAAATGAGATGCTTTTTGTAATCTCTCTAATCTGAGCCAAACCAAAGACATATAGGCAGTCTCTAGTTACATTTCAACCCAGAGACTTGTAAAGAGCTACTTGTCAGGTCTCCCTATGGCAAGTAAGGATCGACTCCCGGCAGCCAAGCAGTGGTTTTAAAATGTTATGTGTTTGTCATAGTTCTGGAACAGCTTTGCGGATAAAAAAGTTTACTCTTAATTTATGATCAGAAAGGAGAATATCCAACTTTTTGTAAAGTTTTCCTCCCTGGTTTCCAGAAGGCAGAATTGTGTTGTATGTGTATACGTAAGGAGGGAGCTAAGAAAGTAGCAGGTTTTATAATTCAATATTAGTCTCCTGGGTTGATATCAAAATGAAACTGAAGGCCAAGCTACTTGCCAAAATATTGATCTTTTCTGAGCCCTTTCCAGGTTGTTTTCCTCTCTCCTTCCTTTTCTTTTCCCCATCATCTTTCTTCTTTTCCTAGTGCTTCTCCCTAATCCTCTAGTATTGGTAGCAGATTTCTCTCTCCTCCTCCTCCTGGCCCCTCCTTCACCAGGAGTATGTGTGGCATGTCATTTGCACTTTGGGGATTACATTCCCCAGGCATTCAGGCCCTGCCTTACACATTAAAAGCACTAGGGCACCCTGGGGAATGTAGTCCTCAGGCTATGCAGAGTGTTCATTGGACTCTATTGGGGAAGGGGGGCAAATGGGAGAATGCCAAGCAAAATGCACAGAGATTCTCTGCCTGCCCACTACCACTGTCACCACCACCACCACCACCAAGTGAGTGAAGATGAGGATATATAATCTAAACCAAAGTAAAATACATAGAAACTAATAAGAGTGGCTAGCTATGGCTCAGTGGCTAAGCATCTGCTTAGAATGCAGAAGGTCCCAGGTTCAGTCCTTGGTGTCTCCAGATAAAAGTTTTAGATAGCAGGTGATGTGAAAGACCTCTGCCTGAGACCCTGGGAGACTCTGCCAGTCAAAGTAGACAATGCTGACTTTGAAAGACCAATGTCAGTATAAGGCAGGTCCTTGTGTTTTTGTTTCCAATGCTTATCTTTATACTGAATACCAACATAGGGCTGCCAAATGCAGCCGGGGGGCGGGGAATCCCCCGTTTCGGAGCCCCGATTCCCGGCGCGCCGGAATCGGGGCCTGGGGGAAACCCCACCCCCACGTGCGCGTCACCCGGAAGTGACGTCGCACGCTGGGGGCGGGGCCACACGATTTGAGGGGAAAACAAAGAGTTTTCCCCTCAAATGGCTGCCATTTGAGGGGAAAACTCTTTGTTTTCCCCTCAAATCGCGTGGCCCCGCCCCCAGCGTGTGACATCACTTCCGGGTGGCGCGCATACCCGGGATCATCCGGGAGCCCCCCGCTCCCGGACGATCCAGATTTGGCAACCCTATACCAACATGAGCTTGACCAAGTTGTGACTGAAAACTATCATACATGTAGGTTGAATCTAGGTAGATGGCAGCCTAAGAAACTGCCAAATATAATGAAAAATGAACTGTTTTTCACTTTATCAGGTAGCTTTTGACCTACATCAGGCTTCAGCAGTGGGGCAAGATTTCAGTCTTTTTCACCTTGAAGGATCTAATAATGAGTTAATTTGGTTGATCCAGAGCTATGAAAAAAAAACTTTGATATCAAACATATAAGGCCAGTTTCAGACATGATGACAAGTTTCAGACAAGAGGCAAAAGGAGCGTCCCTCCCTGTTTTCACATTTCTCTTTCATTTTTTGAAAGTAAACATGTGTAATGAAATCAGAAGGTATCTCTGGGTGGCCAGCCATTAATTGTTCAAGTTGGTGGTTTCAGAGGGTGGCCGTGCTCGTCTGCAGTAGAACGGCTGGATTGAAGTCCATTTGCACCTTAGAGACCAAAAAGATATTTTGAGTATAAGCTTTTGAGACTCAAAGCTCCTCTCATCCCATCTGATGAAGGGAGCTTTGACTCTTGAAAACGTCTACTCAAAAAAATCTTTTTGGTCTCTAAGGTGCTCCTAGACTTGAATCTTCAAGTTGGTAATTAACTTAGGCTTATCTAAACCACAGTTTCTCTGTTTTATCACAGTGTTTCCAAAAGTAGAAGACCTGAGTCTAAGAAAAAGACTAAGATGAAAATCATTTCCAACATCCCAAAGTAACTAAATAATTTTTTGGAACCTCCACATGGGAGGCATATTTGACTGAGTGCAAAAACATAGGGAAAACACATTGTAAAAAGTATGTACGATATATTATGATTTTTGTAGATATAGCTTGTGCCTGTGAATGTCAGAAGTTGTGGAATTCCAGCTGCGACCTGTGGCACTTCTTCTGAAGTTTGCAGGCACAAGCTTCAAATATTTACATTTAGAGGCTATCTGTAGTCACCGGTCACAGTCGGAATTCCACTTCTTCTGAAGTTAATGTCTGAATTTCTGTACACTCTACGTTGATTGTGTATGGTTCTTCTTATGTTGGTGATAGTATAAAGAACAAAAATGTATACTTGCTGAACAATTTTGCAAGTTTTATTAATTTTGTTGCGCGGTCTTGATGTTCAGTGTAATTATATAATTGTGGAATAATCGTATTTACAAAAATCATAATGTATTGTACTTACTTTTAACATGTTTCCCCCCCCCTATATTTTTGCAGACTGTACATTGTGTACCCTGTTGTTGTTTGGCATATTTGACATAAGTGGCAAAAATGTACACATGGAGATGGATTTTCATTTTACAAGAGGATGAAGGAGAGATTGGCTTGAACCAATCAAGTTGGCCATAACTAGCCAGTATATGTCCAAGCAAAGCATAAGCACTCACTTTTTGTGTTGCATACAATTTGTTTGAATATATTATCTTATAAAGATTTGCAAAACAAAACAGTGGATTATTTGCTATTCCAGAGTTCAAGATCATCTATTATAATGAAATAACTGTCTGAACTCTTTCTCCCTTTCATTAGCATAATGCAAAATGGGAATGTGCATTACATAATGACAAAGCTAAATGAAAAGGAAGCCATTTTGTTTTTTTCTGTGTTATTACACATCCATGGGGCTAAAATAGGGACAATCTGTATTTTTATGGAAAAGTCCATTCTAACTTCTGATTCCTACTTTCACAATTGGATGAGCTGGCAGAGGCAGGATAGCAAGGCGATAATAAATAGGAGTCTTATGGCACTTTAAAGTAGGTTGTCAGCTCCGGACTGGGAAAAACCTGGAGATTTGGGGGGTGGACCCTGAGTATAATGCCATAGAGCCCGTCTTCAAAGTGGCTGTTTTATCCAGGTGAACCAGCCTGTGTTGCCTGGAAATCAGTTGTCATCCCAGGCGATCTCCAGCCACCGCCTGAAGTTTGGCAACACAACCTTAAAGACTAATAAGCTTTCAGAGACTACAGCCTACTCTGTCGGATAGCTCAGCAGATAACTCTAAATAAGAACCAGAAGAGTGAGCAGATGTTCCCATAATCTGTGTGGTAGAAACAGGTCTGTCTGAATACAGAATTTCATGAATCATTATAGTGTCTCAGAAGCTTAGTGTAAGGCTTTCAGTGTTGTATAAACTAGCAGACTGGCCCAATTTCCCTGCCTGTGTCAGTCCATTCTTTGAGAGACTGCATTTATGGAGGGAGCTGATTATTTGCTTTGTGATCAACAATGGCTTGCTGCTGTATTGGGCTGCTTTGGGTGAGAGATACCATGAGCTGCTGTAATGCATGTGCGAATGTTGCGGCTTAAGCTATGCGAGGTTTCTTTCTCCCATTCCTTTAGAGTCAGGTATAGTGCAATCTTCAGCATACAGTTGTTGTTGTGATTAACTGTAGAGTACACAAATTGTGACTTGTTTGGTTGCCAGGTGAAAGCTTCTGTGCCTCTTCTGCCATGCTGCTACCTGTCCTTATATTTCTTGAGCTGCCAAATGCCTCTTTGTGCCCACTCTGTAATTGGCTTTCTTCAGCCTGCCTGCAATTTTGCAGAAAGGATCCATTTCATTAGCGGGACAATCCATGAAAATTATATCACAATTAGACAGACAGACAGCAGAAAGTTACAATTAAAAAAAAAATGGTTCCCATTGACCGTAATAGAAATGTAAATGAAAATGCAAGCAAAAAAAAGTGGAGGTAATAGAGAAAAGTAAGATTAAATCTGTGCAGATCTCTGATAAGCAATATGTACCTTGTCTGTCTCAGTTGATGAGGTGCAAGATGGTAGTGCTGCAAACAACTAGTGAGTAATTTTCTTTTTCAGAGAGAGCACACTCTCAAACAAGCCATTATCTCACGCCTAATAAAGCTGTCTGTCCAAGGTAACACCTGCTGTTCATTTCACACAAAACAGGATTTGTTCTTCCAGAAAACCTTTTAATCATAACATTAAAAAAAATACAGAAGTCCCAAACATGCAGTTAACTACAGCTGCCTTTGTTGTAATGCATTGTGAAAGGTTTAACTGAACAATGGGAATCGAAATACAACAGGAATTATCTTGGCAGCTATCTATTTTTAAATTGTTCTTGAGGTAAATTCTGTTTCAGAAACAAGTTGCTTTACATGTCTAGCAAAGTATATACACAACCCATGAGAAACTCACCAGAAAATTCCTTCCCTGGTCCCTGCTTTGTCATCTGACAACCCCAGACAAA